>NW_026990384.1:0-143000 GCF_963921805.1 Phalacrocorax carbo | reverse complement strand
CTAACCCTAACCCTAACCCTAACCCTAACCCTAACCCTAACCCTAACCCTAACCCTAACCCTAACCCTAACCCTAACCCTAACCCTAACCCTAACCCTAACCCTAACCCTAACCCTAACCCTAACCCTAACCCTAACCCTAACCCTAACCCTAACCCTAACCCTAACCCTAACCCTAACCCTAACCCTAACCCTAACCCTAACCCTAACCCTAACCCTAACCCTAACCCTAACCCTAACCCTAACCCTAACCCTAACCCTAACCCTAACCCTAACCCTAACCCTAACCCTAACCCTAACCCTAACCCTAACCCTAACCCTAACCCTAACCCTAACCCTAACCCTAACCCTAACCCTAACCCTAACCCTAACCCTAACCCTAACCCTAACCCTAACCCTAACCCTAACCCTAACCCTAACCCTAACCCTAACCCTAACCCTAACCCTAACCCTAACCCTAACCCTAACCCGAACCCTAACCCTAACCCTAACCCTAACCCTAACCCTAACCCTAACCCTAACCCTAACCCTAACCCTAACCCTAACCCTAACCCTAACCCTAACCCTAACCCTAACCCTAACCCTAACCCTAACCCTAACCCTAACCCTAACCCTAACCCTAACCCTAACCCTAACCCTAACCCTAACCCTAACCCTAACCCTAACCCTAACCCTAACCCTAACCCTAACCCTAACCCTAACCCTAACCCTAACCCTAACCCTAACCCTAACCCTAACCCTAACCCTAACCCTAACCCTAACCCTAACCCTAACCCTAACCCTAACCCTAACCCTAACCCTAACCCTAACCCTAACCCTAACCCTAACCCTAACCCTAACCCTAACCCTAACCCTAACCCTAACCCTAACCCTAACCCTAACCCTAACCCTAACCCTAACCCTAACCCTAACCCTAACCCTAACCCTAACCCTAACCCTAACCCTAACCCTAACCCTAACCCTAACCCTAACCCTAACCCTAACCCTAACCCTAACCCTAACCCTAACCCTAACCCTAACCCTAACCCTAACCCTAACCCTAACCCTAACCCTAACCCTAACCCTAACCCTAACCCTAACCCTAACCCTAACCCTAACCCTAACCCTAACCCTAACCCTAACCCTAACCCTAACCCTAACCCTAACCCTAACCCTAACCCTAACCCTAACCCTAACCCTAACCCTAACCCTAACCCTAACCCTAACCCTAACCCTAACCCTAACCCTAACCCTAACCCTAACCCTAACCCTAACCCTAACCCTAACCCTAACCCTAACCCTAACCCTAACCCTAACCCTAACCCTAACCCTAACCCTAACCCTAACCCTAACCCTAACCCTAACCCTAACCCTAACCCTAACCCTAACCCTAACCCTAACCCTAACCCTAACCCTAACCCTAACCCTAACCCTAACCCTAACCCTAACCCTAACCCTAACCCTAACCCTAACCCTAACCCTAACCCTAACCCTAACCCTAACCCTAACCCTAACCCTAACCCTAACCCTAACCCTAACCCTAACCCTAACCCTAACCCTAACCCTAACCCTAACCCTAACCCTAACCCTAACCCTAACCCTAACCCTAACCCTAACCCTAACCCTAACCCTAACCCTAACCCTAACCCTAACCCTAACCCTAACCCTAACCCTAACCCTAACCCTAACCCTAACCCTAACCCTAACCCTAACCCTAACCCTAACCCTAACCCTAACCCTAACCCTAACCCTAACCCTAACCCTAACCCTAACCCTAACCCTAACCCTAACCCTAACCCTAACCCTAACCCTAACCCTAACCCTAACCCTAACCCTAACCCTAACCCTAACCCTAACCCTAACCCTAACCCTAACCCTAACCCTAACCCTAACCCTAACCCTAACCCTAACCCTAACCCTAACCCTAACCCTAACCCTAACCCTAACCCTAACCCTAACCCTAACCCTAACCCTAACCCTAACCCTAACCCTAACCCTAACCCTAACCCTAACCCTAACCCTAACCCTAACCCTAACCCTAACCCTAACCCTAACCCTAACCCTAACCCTAACCCTAACCCTAACCCTAACCCTAACCCTAACCCTAACCCTAACCCTAACCCTAACCCTAACCCTAACCCTAACCCTAACCCTAACCCTAACCCTAACCCTAACCCTAACCCTAACCCTAACCCTAACCCTAACCCTAACCCTAACCCTAACCCTAACCCTAACCCTAACCCTAACCCTAACCCTAACCCTAACCCTAACCCTAACCCTAACCCTAACCCTAACCCTAACCCTAACCCTAACCCTAACCCTAACCCTAACCCTAACCCTAACCCTAACCCTAACCCTAACCCTAACCCTAACCCTAACCCTAACCCTAACCCTAACCCTAACCCTAACCCTAACCCTAACCCTAACCCTAACCCTAACCCTAACCCTAACCCTAACCCTAACCCTAACCCTAACCCTAACCCTAACCCTAACCCTAACCCTAACCCTAACCCTAACCCTAACCCTAACCCTAACCCTAACCCTAACCCTAACCCTAACCCTAACCCTAACCCTAACCCTAACCCTAACCCTAACCCTAACCCTAACCCTAACCCTAACCCTAACCCTAACCCTAACCCTAACCCTAACCCTAACCCTAACCCTAACCCTAACCCTAACCCTAACCCTAACCCTAACCCTAACCCTAACCCTAACCCTAACCCTAACCCTAACCCTAACCCTAACCCTAACCCTAACCCTAACCCTAACCCTAACCCTAACCCTAACCCTAACCCTAACCCTAACCCTAACCCTAACCCTAACCCTAACCCTAACCCTAACCCTAACCCTAACCCTAACCCTAACCCTAACCCTAACCCTAACCCTAACCCTAACCCTAACCCTAACCCTAACCCTAACCCTAACCCTAACCCTAACCCTAACCCTAACCCTAACCCTAACCCTAACCCTAACCCTAACCCTAACCCTAACCCTAACCCTAACCCTAACCCTAACCCTAACCCTAACCCTAACCCTAACCCTAACCCTAACCCTAACCCTAACCCTAACCCTAACCCTAACCCTAACCCTAACCCTAACCCTAACCCTAACCCTAACCCTAACCCTAACCCTAACCCTAACCCTAACCCTAACCCTAACCCTAACCCTAACCCTAACCCTAACCCTAACCCTAACCCTAACCCTAACCCTAACCCTAACCCTAACCCTAACCCTAACCCTAACCCTAACCCTAACCCTAACCCTAACCCTAACCCTAACCCTAACCCTAACCCTAACCCTAACCCTAACCCTAACCCTAACCCTAACCCTAACCCTAACCCTAACCCTAACCCTAACCCTAACCCTAACCCTAACCCTAACCCTAACCCTAACCCTAACCCTAACCCTAACCCTAACCCTAACCCTAACCCTAACCCTAACCCTAACCCTAACCCTAACCCTAACCCTAACCCTAACCCTAACCCTAACCCTAACCCTAACCCTAACCCTAACCCTAACCCTAACCCTAACCCTAACCCTAACCCTAACCCTAACCCTAACCCTAACCCTAACCCTAACCCTAACCCTAACCCTAACCCTAACCCTAACCCTAACCCTAACCCTAACCCTAACCCTAACCCTAACCCTAACCCTAACCCTAACCCTAACCCTAACCCTAACCCTAACCCTAACCCTAACCCTAACCCTAACCCTAACCCTAACCCTAACCCTAACCCTAACCCTAACCCTAACCCTAACCCTAACCCTAACCCTAACCCTAACCCTAACCCTAACCCTAACCCTAACCCTAACCCTAACCCTAACCCTAACCCTAACCCTAACCCTAACCCTAACCCTAACCCTAACCCTAACCCTAACCCTAACCCTAACCCTAACCCTAACCCTAACCCTAACCCTAACCCTAACCCTAACCCTAACCCTAACCCTAACCCTAACCCTAACCCTAACCCTAACCCTAACCCTAACCCTAACCCTAACCCTAACCCTAACCCTAACCCTAACCCTAACCCTAACCCTAACCCTAACCCTAACCCTAACCCTAACCCTAACCCTAACCCTAACCCTAACCCTAACCCTAACCCTAACCCTAACCCTAACCCTAACCCTAACCCTAACCCTAACCCTAACCCTAACCCTAACCCTAACCCTAACCCTAACCCTAACCCTAACCCTAACCCTAACCCTAACCCTAACCCTAACCCTAACCCTAACCCTAACCCTAACCCTAACCCTAACCCTAACCCTAACCCTAACCCTAACCCTAACCCTAACCCTAACCCTAACCCTAACCCTAACCCTAACCCTAACCCTAACCCTAACCCTAACCCTAACCCTAACCCTAACCCTAACCCTAACCCTAACCCTAACCCTAACCCTAACCCTAACCCTAACCCTAACCCTAACCCTAACCCTAACCCTAACCCTAACCCTAACCCTAACCCTAACCCTAACCCTAACCCTAACCCTAACCCTAACCCTAACCCTAACCCTAACCCTAACCCTAACCCTAACCCTAACCCTAACCCTAACCCTAACCCTAACCCTAACCCTAACCCTAACCCTAACCCTAACCCTAACCCTAACCCTAACCCTAACCCTAACCCTAACCCTAACCCTAACCCTAACCCTAACCCTAACCCTAACCCTAACCCTAACCCTAACCCTAACCCTAACCCTAACCCTAACCCTAACCCTAACCCTAACCCTAACCCTAACCCTAACCCTAACCCTAACCCTAACCCTAACCCTAACCCTAACCCTAACCCTAACCCTAACCCTAACCCTAACCCTAACCCTAACCCTAACCCTAACCCTAACCCTAACCCTAACCCTAACCCTAACCCTAACCCTAACCCTAACCCTAACCCTAACCCTAACCCTAACCCTAACCCTAACCCTAACCCTAACCCTAACCCTAACCCTAACCCTAACCCTAACCCTAACCCTAACCCTAACCCTAACCCTAACCCTAACCCTAACCCTAACCCTAACCCTAACCCTAACCCTAACCCTAACCCTAACCCTAACCCTAACCCTAACCCTAACCCTAACCCTAACCCTAACCCTAACCCTAACCCTAACCCTAACCCTAACCCTAACCCTAACCCTAACCCTAACCCTAACCCTAACCCTAACCCTAACCCTAACCCTAACCCTAACCCTAACCCTAACCCTAACCCTAACCCTAACCCTAACCCTAACCCTAACCCTAACCCTAACCCTAACCCTAACCCTAACCCTAACCCTAACCCTAACCCTAACCCTAACCCTAACCCTAACCCTAACCCTAACCCTAACCCTAACCCTAACCCTAACCCTAACCCTAACCCTAACCCTAACCCTAACCCTAACCCTAACCCTAACCCTAACCCTAACCCTAACCCTAACCCTAACCCTAACCCTAACCCTAACCCTAACCCTAACCCTAACCCTAACCCTAACCCTAACCCTAACCCTAACCCTAACCCTAACCCTAACCCTAACCCTAACCCTAACCCTAACCCTAACCCTAACCCTAACCCTAACCCTAACCCTAACCCTAACCCTAACCCTAACCCTAACCCTAACCCTAACCCTAACCCTAACCCTAACCCTAACCCTAACCCTAACCCTAACCCTAACCCTAACCCTAACCCTAACCCTAACCCTAACCCTAACCCTAACCCTAACCCTAACCCTAACCCTAACCCTAACCCTAACCCTAACCCTAACCCTAACCCTAACCCTAACCCTAACCCTAACCCTAACCCTAACCCTAACCCTAACCCTAACCCTAACCCTAACCCTAACCCTAACCCTAACCCTAACCCTAACCCTAACCCTAACCCTAACCCTAACCCTAACCCTAACCCTAACCCTAACCCTAACCCTAACCCTAACCCTAACCCTAACCCTAACCCTAACCCTAACCCTAACCCTAACCCTAACCCTAACCCTAACCCTAACCCTAACCCTAACCCTAACCCTAACCCTAACCCTAACCCTAACCCTAACCCTAACCCTAACCCTAACCCTAACCCTAACCCTAACCCTAACCCTAACCCTAACCCTAACCCTAACCCTAACCCTAACCCTAACCCTAACCCTAACCCTAACCCTAACCCTAACCCTAACCCTAACCCTAACCCTAACCCTAACCCTAACCCTAACCCTAACCCTAACCCTAACCCTAACCCTAACCCTAACCCTAACCCTAACCCTAACCCTAACCCTAACCCTAACCCTAACCCTAACCCTAACCCTAACCCTAACCCTAACCCTAACCCTAACCCTAACCCTAACCCTAACCCTAACCCTAACCCTAACCCTAACCCTAACCCTAACCCTAACCCTAACCCTAACCCTAACCCTAACCCTAACCCTAACCCTAACCCTAACCCTAACCCTAACCCTAACCCTAACCCTAACCCTAACCCTAACCCTAACCCTAACCCTAACCCTAACCCTAACCCTAACCCTAACCCTAACCCTAACCCTAACCCTAACCCTAACCCTAACCCTAACCCTAACCCTAACCCTAACCCTAACCCTAACCCTAACCCTAACCCTAACCCTAACCCTAACCCTAACCCTAACCCTAACCCTAACCCTAACCCTAACCCTAACCCTAACCCTAACCCTAACCCTAACCCTAACCCTAACCCTAACCCTAACCCTAACCCTAACCCTAACCCTAACCCTAACCCTAACCCTAACCCTAACCCTAACCCTAACCCTAACCCTAACCCTAACCCTAACCCTAACCCTAACCCTAACCCTAACCCTAACCCTAACCCTAACCCTAACCCTAACCCTAACCCTAACCCTAACCCTAACCCTAACCCTAACCCTAACCCTAACCCTAACCCTAACCCTAACCCTAACCCTAACCCTAACCCTAACCCTAACCCTAACCCTAACCCTAACCCTAACCCTAACCCTAACCCTAACCCTAACCCTAACCCTAACCCTAACCCTAACCCTAACCCTAACCCTAACCCTAACCCTAACCCTAACCCTAACCCTAACCCTAACCCTAACCCTAACCCTAACCCTAACCCTAACCCTAACCCTAACCCTAACCCTAACCCTAACCCTAACCCTAACCCTAACCCTAACCCTAACCCTAACCCTAACCCTAACCCTAACCCTAACCCTAACCCTAACCCTAACCCTAACCCTAACCCTAACCCTAACCCTAACCCTAACCCTAACCCTAACCCTAACCCTAACCCTAACCCTAACCCTAACCCTAACCCTAACCCTAACCCTAACCCTAACCCTAACCCTAACCCTAACCCTAACCCTAACCCTAACCCTAACCCTAACCCTAACCCTAACCCTAACCCTAACCCTAACCCTAACCCTAACCCTAACCCTAACCCTAACCCTAACCCTAACCCTAACCCTAACCCTAACCCTAACCCTAACCCTAACCCTAACCCTAACCCTAACCCTAACCCTAACCCTAACCCTAACCCTAACCCTAACCCTAACCCTAACCCTAACCCTAACCCTAACCCTAACCCTAACCCTAACCCTAACCCTAACCCTAACCCTAACCCTAACCCTAACCCTAACCCTAACCCTAACCCTAACCCTAACCCTAACCCTAACCCTAACCCTAACCCTAACCCTAACCCTAACCCTAACCCTAACCCTAACCCTAACCCTAACCCTAACCCTAACCCTAACCCTAACCCTAACCCTAACCCTAACCCTAACCCTAACCCTAACCCTAACCCTAACCCTAACCCTAACCCTAACCCTAACCCTAACCCTAACCCTAACCCTAACCCTAACCCTAACCCTAACCCTAACCCTAACCCTAACCCTAACCCTAACCCTAACCCTAACCCTAACCCTAACCCTAACCCTAACCCTAACCCTAACCCTAACCCTAACCCTAACCCTAACCCTAACCCTAACCCTAACCCTAACCCTAACCCTAACCCTAACCCTAACCCTAACCCTAACCCTAACCCTAACCCTAACCCTAACCCTAACCCTAACCCTAACCCTAACCCTAACCCTAACCCTAACCCTAACCCTAACCCTAACCCTAACCCTAACCCTAACCCTAACCCTAACCCTAACCCTAACCCTAACCCTAACCCTAACCCTAACCCTAACCCTAACCCTAACCCTAACCCTAACCCTAACCCTAACCCTAACCCTAACCCTAACCCTAACCCTAACCCTAACCCTAACCCTAACCCTAACCCTAACCCTAACCCTAACCCTAACCCTAACCCTAACCCTAACCCTAACCCTAACCCTAACCCTAACCCTAACCCTAACCCTAACCCTAACCCTAACCCTAACCCTAACCCTAACCCTAACCCTAACCCTAACCCTAACCCTAACCCTAACCCTAACCCTAACCCTAACCCTAACCCTAACCCTAACCCTAACCCTAACCCTAACCCTAACCCTAACCCTAACCCTAACCCTAACCCTAACCCTAACCCTAACCCTAACCCTAACCCTAACCCTAACCCTAACCCTAACCCTAACCCTAACCCTAACCCTAACCCTAACCCTAACCCTAACCCTAACCCTAACCCTAACCCTAACCCTAACCCTAACCCTAACCCTAACCCTAACCCTAACCCTAACCCTAACCCTAACCCTAACCCTAACCCTAACCCTAACCCTAACCCTAACCCTAACCCTAACCCTAACCCTAACCCTAACCCTAACCCTAACCCTAACCCTAACCCTAACCCTAACCCTAACCCTAACCCTAACCCTAACCCTAACCCTAACCCTAACCCTAACCCTAACCCTAACCCTAACCCTAACCCTAACCCTAACCCTAACCCTAACCCTAACCCTAACCCTAACCCTAACCCTAACCCTAACCCTAACCCTAACCCTAACCCTAACCCTAACCCTAACCCTAACCCTAACCCTAACCCTAACCCTAACCCTAACCCTAACCCTAACCCTAACCCTAACCCTAACCCTAACCCTAACCCTAACCCTAACCCTAACCCTAACCCTAACCCTAACCCTAACCCTAACCCTAACCCTAACCCTAACCCTAACCCTAACCCTAACCCTAACCCTAACCCTAACCCTAACCCTAACCCTAACCCTAACCCTAACCCTAACCCTAACCCTAACCCTAACCCTAACCCTAACCCTAACCCTAACCCTAACCCTAACCCTAACCCTAACCCTAACCCTAACCCTAACCCTAACCCTAACCCTAACCCTAACCCTAACCCTAACCCTAACCCTAACCCTAACCCTAACCCTAACCCTAACCCTAACCCTAACCCTAACCCTAACCCTAACCCTAACCCTAACCCTAACCCTAACCCTAACCCTA
This sequence comes from Phalacrocorax carbo, assembly GCF_963921805.1. Classification (NCBI taxonomy): domain Eukaryota; kingdom Metazoa; phylum Chordata; class Aves; order Suliformes; family Phalacrocoracidae; genus Phalacrocorax; species Phalacrocorax carbo. Next base: position 133,685 of record NW_026990384.1, on the reverse strand, counting down.
ACCCTAACCCTAACCCTAACCCTAACCCTAACCCTAACCCTAACCCTAACCCTAACCCTAACCCTAACCCTAACCCTAACCCTAACCCTAACCCTAACCCTAACCCTAACCCTAACCCTAACCCTAACCCTAACCCTAACCCTAACCCTAACCCTAACCCTAACCCTAACCCTAACCCTAACCCTAACCCTAACCCTAACCCTAACCCTAACCCTAACCCTAACCCTAACCCTAACCCTAACCCTAACCCTAACCCTAACCCTAACCCTAACCCTAACCCTAACCCTAACCCTAACCCTAACCCCTAACCCCTAACCCCTAACCCCTAACCCCTAACCCCTAACCCCTAACCCCTAACCCACAACCCCTAACCCCTAACCCACAACCCCTAACCCACAACCCCTAACCCACAACCCACAACCCCTAACCCACAACCCCTAACCCACAACCCCTAACCCACAACCCCTAACCCCTAACCCACAACCCCTAACCCACAACCCCTAACCCACAACCCCTAACCCACAACCCCTAACCCTGGACCGCCATCCTGAATGCCATGACCCCTAACCCTGGAAGCTGAAATGGTGACTGCTAAGCCCTCTGTGTTGTGTACAATTATAGCTGTAAACCATCACCCTGTGTTGAGGTTTTTAGGTTGTGTGTGTTGTATTGATAGGTTGATTTGGGTGTTGGTAATTTTGTGTGTTGTAAGTAGTTTTTGGGGCCCTGTGTGTTTGTGGTAGAGTGTGTTGTGGTTGCTGTCTTCTGCTGGTTACTTCTGGTATCTGGTGGAACACATAATTGGGTCTGTGTGGTGGTTTCCTGATTTGTGCCTACATGTGCTTCTGGTAGAGTTCCGGTAGGGGGTGTTGTTTGTCAGGGCTGTGTATTGGTGATTGTTGTGGTCTACGTCGTTGTTGCAGGTGGGTAGTGATTGTTTTGGGTGGAGGTTCATTTTAGGTTTTGTGTTGTGGTTTGGGTTCCTGAATGGTTTTTTTTGTGTAGTTTTTTTTCTTTCATTTGTTGTGTTTTTAGTGTGTGTTTTTGTGTTTGTATGTTTGTTTTTGCTTTTTTTGTTGTTGAGTGTTGTGTCAGGTGTTTGTGTGTGTTTTAGGTCATGGTGGATTAGGTTTTTTATTTGGTATTACTGACATCAAGGGAAAAAAATTAAAAATAAAAGGAGTGGTGCAGCAGTAGGGAATGGCTTTTGGCTCTGGGAGTAAATTTTTTTATTTTCAATTATAACATTTAAGTTTTTTAATTTACTCCCAGAGCCAAAAGCCATTCCCTACTGCTGCTTTTTTTCCTTTAATTACCTCCCATAGAGTTTAAGGGCTACACAGAGCCCTGTCATTAAATCCCACCCACTGGAAATTACACCCCGCCCACAAATAACGCACAGGAGGCCTGAATAAAACAGTGAGACATGTGTTTTCATTTAATTTATTATTGCATGAGTAATGCTCCTTTATTATGCCTCCGGTTTTGGGAAACACCGGCCATAAAGTGTACTTTTCCACCCATCGCATTCCTCTAGGACCACTGCACCTGCAATGTAACAGAGGTGTGATGAGCATGCCTCCTAACGGCCTTCGTTTCCGTTACTACACCCCATTGAGGTTTTCCCGTTCTAAGGATATGGTAACAAAGTGCCCTGCCTCCCCACACCTAACCGCCCTCGCCGCATGTAAACAACATATGTGTTTCCACAACTTACGATACCTACTACCGCAACGTGTCTTTTGCTCCTCATGCAACTACATTTACTCGGCCTGCCTCGCTCCTCTCCCTCCGATACCGGCTTCGTCGTTACCCTTATGTGTCAAGTCGTTCCTTACCTAGCTTCGCAGCAACACCTCTACGTGCTCATATGCGTCTCTACATCCACGCTTCGATCTCATCCTTGCTCCAAGGCCGAGCGGTAGCGCTTAGGCCCGTGCAGTTATTTGCTGTTACTGATACAATCGCCGTACTGGACAACATGTCCTACGCTTAAACCCCTTTTTCCCCTGGATAAATCCATTTCTACCGTTTATTCGTCTACTGAGCGGTACCCGTCTCCTCTCATTGCCATAATTCACTTCCCCTGCAAGGAGAACTTTACCTCCCTAGGTCTGATACTTCACATCCCTATTAATTGGGTCGCCTCTTACTCAATAGTCCTCTAATTATACTAGAACTGTAACGCCTTTAGGCTCCTAGCAAGCGCTTACCAACTGAGCCTCAGACCCTGTTACCCTAGGCACAAAGCTCACTCTCCTTATGTATTCCGCTTACTGCTCTGCTAATATAACTTCTCCTCTTCCAATCCACACTGCCTCCGTGATGCGTACTACCGATCGTCTGACAGCATGCCTCCTCGCATCTCTGCGGACCTTAGACTTCAACGCCCCTAGGACAGACAAACCGGCATCCTTATAACATACGCTAACCGCACCAAAGGTACTTCCCTACGCCCTAGGCGTACGCAATGACCATAAACCCGCATCGTTCTCAGGCTGCCCCGCCTAAATGATGGCCGCCTACTCCAACTCCCCGTACCCGAAACCCACCGTATGCGATTTCATCCGCACCGAGCCAGACCTATCGTCTCGTACATCCCAACATCACCCCTTCAATGCTGTATACCCAGACAGCACACAAAACCCTATGCCTAGCGGGACAGCCGCCCAAACGTGCCTATTACACATTGCCTGACACACTGGCTGTAGAATGCCTATAAACGCTTCGGGAAACCAGCACCGGCCATGGAAGACAAAACCCAGATTCAGAAATCCCCCATCTCTAAGCCTCTGCAAAGACTGCATCTCAGCCCAACAAGAACACCTCCAACAACACCCCACACCACCAAACATCAGACCTGTACTGACACACACATTCAACCTGGCAACCTCACAAAGGTTTCCAACAGACCACTCATCCGCCCGCCGTGTCTATCGCTCCTTCCTCTCCGCCGAGCCGCTCCGCCACCTGTCACCCTGCTCCTCTGGCGCTCCCTGGGAACTCCGCTCCCAGGCGCCTCAAAAAATTGCCCTGCCTGCCAAAACCCCGTCCCAGAGCCTGACCTCCGCCCAAACGTTGGCGATGAACGTCGCCTCGCAGAGCGGCCGGGACCGGGGGAAAAAAACCCCAGCTGGGGGAGAAAAAAAAAAAATCCCCCAGCTGGGGTTTTTTTATTCTAATTTTTTTTTTTAATCCTGTGGAAAAAGCTTGCTGTTAGCTACCACCACCAAACCCAACCCTCAAAACATCGTGAACACCCCACGCCGCACAACGTTATCAAAGGAGGTAGATGCAAAGGACTGCAACGTACCAGGGACGCACGTAGTCCCATACCTACGTTCACCCACACAACCCACGGCCTCAAAAAAGGGCCCTGCCTGCAAAAACCCCGTACCGCCAAGCCTCACGACCCTACCGAAGCACGCATTCAACCCGGCAACCTCACAAAGGTTTCCAACGGACCGCTCATCCGCCCACCGTGTCTATCGCTCCTTCCTCTCCGCCGAGCCGCTCCGCCACCTGTCACCCTGCTCCTCCGGCGCTCCCTGGGAACTCCGCTCCCAGGCGCCTCAAAAAATTGCCCTGCCTGCCAAAACCCCGTCCCAGAGCCTGACCTCCGCCCAAACGTTGGCGATGAACGTCGCCTCGCAGAGCGGCCGGGACCGGGGGAAAAAAACCCCAGCTGGGGGAGAAAAAAAAAAATCCCCCAGCTGGGGTTTTTTTATTCTAATTTTTTTTTTAATCCTGTGGAAAAAGCTTGCTGTTAGCTACCACCACCAAACCCAACCCTCAAAACACCGTGAACACCCCACGCCGCACAACGTTATCAAAGACGGTTTATACAAAATATATGCCGCTACCCGTGTCCCTGGTTTATTTCAAACTACATTCACCCATAGAACACAGGCAGCCAATATTGACTTCTGCATTCACTCAACCTCACTACACAAGGATGCGTCAATGTACATCCGACGATACCACACCGGCTCTAATCGATCGCACGCAGCAATGATGTACACGGGCGGATACTTCCGCCACGCCGCAGTGGTAGATTAACTATGGACATTCACTCACCTACAACAGGCAAACAGGGTACAACAAGCACTACATATGGGCAACCATACAAGACAGCGGAGGTAACTGCCTAGGTACACACACTCAGCCACACGAGTCACACAGGACAGCTATACAGATACACAACGATAAAGAACTGCACGATAGAAACTACATAGATATGTTCCAACAAACAAGAGCTGGAGGAATGTGTGCAGGCATATACATACACCGATACAACAGTATGTGCACTCAACCGTACAAGTGTCGGAGGAAATTTAGTAGCGTGCAGGCACCCAAAGATGATGGTTACCAAAGGGAGGAACGTATATGCCTTCACCTAAAAAAACAACCCACACTCGATAGCATTGTCACCACCACATCGCTCCACGAGGACCTACCCCGCAACATCCCCCACCTCACATGCACCTGGCTTCTCCTCTCACCTGCTCCTTACCCGTGCTGGACTTGGACAGTCACCATCCTTTGCGGCCCCTAGAGATAAAAGCACATAGACTTGCCATTGCAGTTCCTAAAAAAAATCACCAGCTGCACACCCCTCTTCTCTGCAACCCAATTCACCTCAAACGCTCCTTTGCCACCTTGCCCTGACTCGAGACCCCCGGGCAGGGCGGCTCCAAGCCAAGACACCACAACCACAGACGAACCCTACACGTAACACCAACAACAACACGCCTCAAAAAACAAGGCAAGTCACTCGGCGAGACCGACGATGCACGTACAGAAAACCTCCATCCGGGAAGAGCACGCGCAGAACCCTAGCGTGCTCCTAGCGCCACGCCAGAAAACGACGAGACCTTCGTGGGCGGGGACAAGCGCTTCCTCTCAAAACTGACGAGATGGATGCGCAAGCAAGCAGCCCGCCTTCAAGACCTCAGCCCCTGAAGACGCACGGAAGAAGAGCCAGTCCCTAAAAGCGACAGCTAGCTAACAGAGCCGCTCACGCGGCCGGGAACGACACCGCCCAAGACGACCGTCCGAGACGCCAAAACGATCCACGCCTGAAGCTTGCAACGCCAAAAGAGAAGCGCCCGATGGGCGCCGAGCCCAAGACTAGGGCCTCGCCGGGCACTACCAACGCTGCCGAGGCACCTGCCTGGCTCCGAAAGAACAAAGAGAACAACCGAGACCCGAGGAAGGTCGGAGACACCCAACACAAAACACAGACACGCTGCACAATAACGCACACAGCCTGGAACCGCCCTGCCCGCCACACGTTCCCGTCACGTTGAAGAGGAACCTGCTCCTTTTCCCTGCTCCCAAAGGGGACCGCTTCCCAGACAGCCCGCTCCGCCGCGCCATCCTTAAAACCCCTCCCTCCCCCAACCCCTTCCTCAGCACTGTTGCCTCAACTTAGCTTTCAAGGGGCCCAGAGTCCCGGTCCACCCATCCTTCAGAAGAACAAGCGCACAGGCAGCCCACTGCATCGGTCCTCCAAGTCCCAGCTGCCTTTTCATCATCTAAACAAAAACAACAAAAATACACACACCGCCCTGGCAGTCAGCATCCCGTCACTCAACAAGGACCTATCCCGCAACGTCCCCCACCTCACGTGCACCCGGCTGATCCGTGCCCATTCCGGACGAGGACGAACGCCACCCCCTGCGGCCCCTAGAGATACCACAGGATACACAAAGTTACCGTCGCTCTGCCAAAAAAGGAAGAACGAACCACACCAGCCCCGCGCCCCTCCCCTCTGCGACCCAGCTCACCTCAAACGCGCATCCAGGCCCAAAGGCAGCCGGCGCACAACCTGCAGAACCAGAGACAAACGCTTCCATTGAGTGGCCGTACGACAGACACCTTGCTCTCAAACAACAGCCTGGCCTTCAACCCCCTCACCTCTCGGACCTCTCGTCGGCATGCGGCGTCTCCCCTCTGAAGCCTGCGGGCGGCACCTGCAAGAACCCAAGCAAAAAAGGACCCGCTCAGGTGCTGCGGGACTCTCAGGATACCCGCACCAACCCCCCCCATCTCAGACACGCACCTTTCCCTCGACAGCTCACCTGCCTGGCCTCCATCACATACGGTCGCCATCTCGAGGCTCGCCCACCACCTGCAAGAGCCAAACGCACGTTGCTCACAACCACCTGCAACGCGGCACCTCAGGACGAATCGCTACGCTTCAGCCCACCCGTCACCGCTCACCCTGTGCGATTCCCCTCCGGTGCCCAGATCCCGCTCGGCTCCTCGCATGCGCCCAAAGAAAAGTTACCATAATGGGCTCGTAGAGCCAACAGCCACATCTTCCCTCTAGATACACCACACACCAACTCACCTGCTGACAGCGCCGCCCTCCATCACCCTGCACGACTCCTCCCTCGGCACCTGCCAAACCGATGTCAAACAAGTCACCTGCATGCACGGCCACAGCTGAACCACGACACGGGTCTCGATCGCATGTAGGAACACCCCCTTGAGAGCCCAACTAGGGCGGCTCCTAAACATAAGCACAATACATCAAACATTAGGCCCAGCACACAGACAAACCACAACACCCTTGACATGCTACCTGCTCAGCTAAGACTCCAGCTCCCTCTCCCAGACACCTACGGTTCTTCCCAGGGGGCCCAGCCCACAAAACCCAACAGGAATTACTTCCCTCACCCACCGACAACAGCCACTTGATCCAAGACGGCTGCAAAACTCCTCCCCGCTCAAAGCCTGGGCGCATCCCTAGATGCCAGCACCACCCACCTTGCCCTGACTCTCCATCCCCGGGCAGGGCGGCTCCAAGACAAACACAGAACAACGCTACGCAGAACGCTACAGGCAACGCACCCCGAAGGATGAGAGGCAGCTCTCGGAGAGAACGACGACACCCAGACGGAAACCCCCGTCCGGCAAGACCGCCTGCGGGACCCCGACGGTGACGTCGGCAGGCCCTACGGCAACACCAGAGAACGCCGACAGCTTCGTGGCCCGTGACAAGAGCTTCCTCTCACAACCGAGACGACAGAGGCGCAACCAGCCCAGCTTCAAGACCTAACCGCCTACGGATGCAAGGAAGAAACGCCAGTCCCCAAAAAACTCACAGCGACAGAGCGGCGCCGCTCACGCGGCCGGGAACGACGCCGCCCAAGACGACCGTCCGAGACGCCAAAACGATCCACGCCGGAAGCTTGCGACGCCAAAAGAGAGGCGCCCGATGGGCGCCGAGCCCACGACTAGGGCCTCGCCGGGCCCTACCAACGCTGCCGAGGCACCTGCCCGGCTCCTAAAGAACAAAGAGAGCAACCGAGACCCGAGGAAGGTCGGAGACACCCAACACAAAACACAGACACGCTGCACAATAACGCACACAGCCTGGAACCGCCCTGCCCGCCACACGTTCCCGTCACGTTGAAGAGGAACCTGCTCCTTTTCCCTGCTCCCAAAGGGGACCGCTTCCCAGACAGCCCGCTCCGCCGCGCCATCCTTAAAACCCCTCCCTCCCCCAACCCCTTCCTCAGCACCGTTGCCTCAACTTAGCTTTCAAGGGGCCCAGAGTCCCGGTCCACCCATCCTTCAGAAGAACAAGCGCACAGGCAGCCCACTGCATCGGTCCTCCAAGTCCCAGCTGCCTTTTCATCATCTAAACAAAAACAACAAAAATACACACACCGCCCCGTCAGTCAGCATCCCATCACTCAACAAGGACCTACCCCGCAACGTCCCCCACCTCACGCGCACCCGGCTGATCCGTGCCCATTCCGGACGAGGACGAACGCCACCCCCTGCGGCCCCTAGAGATACCACAGGACACACAAAGTTGCCGTCGCTCTGCCAAAAAAGGAAGAACGAACCACACCAGCCCCGCGCCCCTCCCCTCTGCGACCCAGCTCACCTCAAACGCGCATCCAGGCCCAAGGGCAGCCGGCGCACAACCTGCAGAACCAGAGACAAACGCTTCCATTGAGCGGCCGTACGACAGACACCTTGCTCTCAAACAACAGCCTGGCCTTCAACCCCCTCACCTCTCGGACCTCTCGTCGGCATGCGGCGTCTCCCCTCCGAAGCCTGCGTGCGGCACCTGCAAGAACCCAAGCAAAAAAGGACCCGCTCAGGTGCTGCGGGACTCTCAGGATACCCGCACCAACCCCCCCCATCTCAGACACGCACCTTTCCCTCGACAGCTCACCTGCCTGGCCTCCATCACATACGGTCGCCACCTTGAGGCTCGCCCACCACCTGCAAGAGCCAAACGCACATTGCTCACAACCACCTGCAACGCGGCACCTCAGGACGAATCGCTACGCTTCAGCCCACCCGTCACCGCTCACCCTGTGCGATTCCCCTCCGGTGCCCAGATCCCGCTCGGCTCCTCGCATGCGCCCAAAGAAAAGTTACCATAATGGGCTCGTAGAGCCAACAGCCACATCTTCCCTCTAGATACACCACACACCAACTCACCTGCTGACAGCGCCGCCCTCCATCACCCTGCACCACTCCTCCCTCGGCACCTGCCAAACCGATGTCAAACAAGTCACCTGCATGCACGGCCACAGCTGAACCACGACACGGGTCTCGATCGCATGTAGGAACACCCCCTTGAGAGCCCAACTAGGGCGGCTCCTAAACATAAGCACAATACATCAAACATTAGGCCCAGCACACAGACAAACCACAACACCCTTGACATGCTACCTGCTCAGCTAAGACTCCAGCTCCCTCTCCCAGACACCTACGGTTCTTCCCAGGGGGCCCAGCCCACAAAACCCAACAGGAATTACTTCCCTCACCCACCGACAACAGCCACTTGATCCAAGACGGCTGCAAAACTCCTCCCCGCTCAAAGCCTGGGCGCATCCCTAGATGCCAGCACCACCCACCTTGCCCTGACTCTCCATCCCCGGGCAGGGCGGCTCCAAGACAAACACAGAACAACGCTACGCAGAACGCTACAGGCAACGCACCCCGAAGGATGAGAGGCAGCTCTCGGAGAGAACGACGACACCCAGACGGAAACCCCCGTCCGGCAAGACCGCCTGCGGGACCCCGACGGTGACGTCGGCAGGCCCTACGGCAACACCAGAGAACGCCGACAGCTTCGTGGCCCGTGACAAGAGCTTCCTCTCACAACCGAGACGACAGAGGCGCAACCAGCCCAGCTTCAAGACCTAACCGCCTACGGATGCAAGGAAGAAACGCCAGTCCCCAAAAAACTCACAGCCACAGAGCGGCGCCGCTCACGCGGCCGGGAACGACGCCGCCCAAGACGACCGTCCGAGACGCCAAAACGATCCACGCCGGAAGCTTGCGACGCCAAAAGAGAGGCGCCCGATGGGCGCCGAGCCCACGACTAGGGCCTCGCCGGGCCCTACCAACGCTGCCGAGGCACCTGCCCGGCTCCTAAAGAACAAAGAGAGCAACCGAGACCCGAGGAAGGTCGGAGACACCCAACACAAAACACAGACACGCTGCACAATAACGCACACAGCCTGGAACCGCCCTGCCCGCCACACGTTCCCGTCACGTTGAAGAGGAACCTGCTCCTTTTCCCTGCTCCCAAAGGGGACCGCTTCCCAGACAGCCCGCTCCGCCGCGCCATCCTTAAAACCCCTCCCTCCCCCAACCCCTTCCTCAGCACCGTTGCCTCAACTTAGCTTTCAAGGGGCCCAGAGTCCCGGTCCACCCATCCTTCAGAAGAACAAGCGCACAGGCAGCCCACTGCATCGGTCCTCCAAGTCCCAGCTGCCTTTTCATCATCTAAACAAAAACAACAAAAATACACACACCGCCCCGTCAGTCAGCATCCCATCACTCAACAAGGACCTACCCCGCAACGTCCCCCACCTCACGCGCACCCGGCTGATCCGTGCCCATTCCGGACGAGGACGAACGCCACCCCCTGCGGCCCCTAGAGATACCACAGGACACACAAAGTTGCCGTCGCTCTGCCAAAAAAGGAAGAACGAACCACACCAGCCCCGCGCCCCTCCCCTCTGCGACCCAGCTCACCTCAAACGCGCATCCAGGCCCAAGGGCAGCCGGCGCACAACCTGCAGAACCAGAGACAAACGCTTCCATTGAGCGGCCGTACGACAGACACCTTGCTCTCAAACAACAGCCTGGCCTTCAACCCCCTCACCTCTCGGACCTCTCGTCGGCATGCGGCGTCTCCCCTCCGAAGCCTGCGTGCGGCACCTGCAAGAACCCAAGCAAAAAAGGACCCGCTCAGGTGCTGCGGGACTCTCAGGATACCCGCACCAACCCCCCCCATCTCAGACACGCACCTTTCCCTCGACAGCTCACCTGCCTGGCCTCCATCACATACGGTCGCCACCTTGAGGCTCGCCCACCACCTGCAAGAGCCAAACGCACATTGCTCACAACCACCTGCAACGCGGCACCTCAGGACGAATCGCTACGCTTCAGCCCACCCGTCACCGCTCACCCTGTGCGATTCCCCTCCGGTGCCCAGATCCCGCTCGGCTCCTCGCATGCGCCCAAAGAAAAGTTACCATAATGGGCTCGTAGAGCCAACAGCCACATCTTCCCTCTAGATACACCACACACCAACTCACCTGCTGACAGCGCCGCCCTCCATCACCCTGCACCACTCCTCCCTCGGCACCTGCCAAACCGATGTCAAACAAGTCACCTGCATGCACGGCCACAGCTGAACCACGACACGGGTCTCGATCGCATGTAGGAACACCCCCTTGAGAGCCCAACTAGGGCGGCTCCTAAACATAAGCACAATACATCAAACATTAGGCCCAGCACACAGACAAACCACAACACCCTTGACATGCTACCTGCTCAGCTAAGACTCCAGCTCCCTCTCCCAGACACCTACGGTTCTTCCCTGGGGGCCCAGCCCACAAAACCCAACAGGAATTACTTCCCTCACCCACCGACAACAGCCACTTGATCCAAGACGGCTGCAAAACTCCTCCCCGCTCAAAGCCTGGGCGCATCCCTAGATGCCAGCACCACCCACCTTGCCCTGACTCTCCATCCCCGGGCAGGGCGGCTCCAAGACAAACACAGAACAACGCTACGCAGAACGCTACAGGCAACGCACCCCGAAGGATGAGAGGCAGCTCTCGGAGAGAACGACGACACCCAGACGGAAACCCCCGTCCGGCAAGACCGCCTGCGGGACCCCGACGGTGACGTCGGCAGGCCCTACGGCAACACCAGAGAACGCCAACAGCTTCGCGGCCCGTGACAAGAGCTTCCTCTCACAACCGAGACGACAGAGGCGCAACCAGCCCAGCTTCAAGACCTAACCGCCTACGGATGCAAGGAAGAAACGCCAGTCCCCAAAAAACTCACAGCGACAGAGCGGCGCCGCTCACGCGGCCGGGAACGACGCCGCCCAAGACGACCGTCCGAGACGCCAAAACGATCCACGCCTGAAGCTTGCGACGCCAAAAGAGAGGCGCCCGATGGGCGCCGAGCCCACGACTAGGGCCTCGCCGGGCCCTACCAACGCTGCCGAGGCACCTGCCCGGCTCCTAAAGAACAAAGAGAACAACCGAGACCCGAGGAAGGTCGGAGACACCCAACACAAAACACAGACACGCTGCACAATAACGCACACAGCCTGGAACCGCCCTGCCCGCCACACGTTCCCGTCACGTTGAAGAGGAACCTGCTCCTTTTCCCTGCTCCCAAAGGGGACCGCTTCCCAGACAGCCCGCTCCGCCGCGCCATCCTTAAAACCCCTCCCTCCCCCAACCCCTTCCTCAGCACCGTTGCCTCAACTTAGCTTTCAAGGGGCCCAGAGTCCCGGTCCACCCATCCTTCAGAAGAACAAGCGCACAGGCAGCCCACTGCATCGGTCCTCCAAGTCCCAGGTGCCTTTTCATCATCTAAACAAAAACAACAAAAATACACACACCGCCCCGTCAGTCAGCATCCCATCACTCAACAAGGACCTGCCCCGCAACGTCCCCCACCTCACGTGCACCCGGCTGATCCGTGCCCATTCCGGACGAGGACGAACGCCACCCCCTGCGGCCCCTAGAGATACCACAGGACACACAAAGTTGCCGTCGCTCTGCCAAAAAAGGAAGAACGAACCACACCAGCCCCGCGCCCCTCCCCTCTGCGACCCAGCTCACCTCAAACGCGCATCCAGGCCCAAGGGCAGCCGGCGCACAACCTGCAGAACCAGAGACAAACGCTTCCATTGAGCGGCCGTACGACAGACACCTTGCTCTCAAACAACAGCCTGGCCTTCAACCCCCTCACCTCTCGGACCTCTCGTCGGCATGCGGCGTCTCCCCTCCGAAGCCTGCGGGCGGCACCTGCAAGAACCCAAGCAAAAAAGGACCCGCTCAGGTGCTGCGGGACTCTCAGGATACCCGCACCAACCCCCCCCATCTCAGACACGCACCTTTCCCTCGACAGCTCACCTGCCTGGCCTCCATCACATACGGTCGCCACCTTGAGGCTCGCCCACCACCTGCAAGAGCCAAACGCACGTTGCTCACAACCACCTGCAACGCGGCACTTCAGGACGAATCGCTACGCTTCAGCCCACCCGTCACCGCTCACCCTGTGCGATTCCCCTCCGGTGCCCAGATCCCGCTCGGCTCCTCGCATGCGCCCAAAGAAAAATTACCACAATGGGCTCGTAGAGCCAACAGCCACATCTTCCCTCTAGCTACACCACACACCAACTCACCTGCTGACAGCGCCGCCCTCCATCACCCTGCACGACTCCTCCCTCGGCACCTGCCAAACCGATATCAAACAAGTCACCTGCATGCACGGCCACAGCTGAACCATGACACGGGTCTCAATCGCATGTAGGAACACCCCCTTGAGAGCCCAACTAGGGCGGCTCCTAAACATAAGCACAATACATCAAACATTAGGCCCAGCACACAGACAAACCACAACACCCTTGACATGCTACCTGCTCAGCTAAGACTCCAGCTCCCTCTCCCAGACACCTACGGTTCTTCCCTGGGGGCCCAGCCCACAAAACCCAACAGGAATTACTTCCCTCACCCACCGACAACAGCCACTTGATCCAAGACGGCTGCAAAACTCCTCCCCGCTCAAAGCCTGGGCGCATCCCTAGATGCCAGCACCACCCACCTTGCCCTGACTCTCCATCCCCGGGCAGGGCGGCTCCAAGACAAACACAGAACAATGCTACGCAGAACGCTACAGGCAACGCACCCCGAAGGATGAGAGGCAGCTCTCGGAGAGAACGGCGACACCCAGACGGAAACCCCCGTCCGGCAAGACCGCCTGCGGGACCCCGACGGTGACGTCGGCAGGCCCTACGGCAACACCAGAGAACGCCGACAGCTTCGTGGCCTGTGACAAGAGCTTCCTCTCACAACCGAGACGACAGAGGCGCAACCAGCCCAGCTTCAAGACCTAACCGCCTACGGATGCAAGGAAGAAACGCCAGTCCCCAAAAAACTCACAGCGACAGAGCGGCGCCGCTCACGCGGCCGGGAACGACGACGCCCAAGACGACTGTCCGAGACGCCAAAACGATCCACGCCTGAAGCTTGCGACGCCAAAAGAGAAGCGCCCGATGGGCGCCGAGCCCACGACTAGGGCCTCGCCGGGCACTACCAACGCTGCCGAGGCACCTGCCCGGCTCCTAAAGAACAAAGAGAACAACCGAGACCCGAGGAAGGTCGGAGACACCCAACACAAAACACACACGCTGCACAGTAACACACACAGCCTGGAGCCGCCCTGCCCAGCACACGTTCCCGTCACGTTGAAGAGGAACCTGCTCCTTTTCCCTGCTCCCAAAGGGGACCGCTTCCCGGACAGCCCGCTCCGCTGCACCATCTTTAAAACCCCTCCCTCCCGCAACCCCTTCCTCAGCACCGTTGCCTCAACTTAGCTTTCAAGGGGCCGAGAGTCTCAGTCCACCCATCCTTCAGAAGAATACGGCTCACCCACCACCTGCAAGAGCCAAACGCACGTTGCTCTCAACCACCTGCAACGCGGCACCTCAGGACGAATCGCTACGCTTCAGCCCACCCATCACCGCTCACCGTAGCCTTCGCTGAGGTCTCATCACCACACTGTGTCTCTCCCACAAAGCCTACATGGAACATGTGCAAGAACTTAAGGAAGAAGATACATGCTACGATATTACCCAGAACAGCAACCTACCCACGCCGAATCCCGTTCTCACACATCTTTTCTTTGACAGCTTGCCTTTCCAGCCTCTGTCAGTTCCAGCTGCCACTTTGAGGCTCACCCATCACCTGTAACACACAAGTAACACAGGTCACTTTTACCTTCGCTATCAGCACAACACTTCAGAAAGAACCGCTACTTCAGCACACCAATCACCTCGCACCTTGATCCACTCCCCTCCCGTGTCCAGCTCACACTTGGCTCATTCCTTACTGCCTTCTAACCCCCCAAAACACACTGCAGACTCATTCAGCCATCAGTCACATCTTCCTTCTATATACCACACACCGGCCTACCTTCTTACAGCATTTCCCCAGCTTTCCTCTGTCACCCTGAACAACTCCTCCGCCGCCTCTGGAAAAAAAGGACATGGTGGAAGTCACCTGGATGCACAGCAATAGCTTAAACGATCCATAGGTCTTGCTCCCATGTAGGAATACAATGTAGAGCCCAACTACCACCTGCCATTAAAGGACATACGTTAACTCAAGCATTACACCCTATACACGTACAAACCTGAAGACCGTTAGGATGTACTCTCAGCTAGCACTCTAGCTGCCAGCTACAGTCATCCCCTTAACATCTACAAAATACTACTAAAGTTACTGAACGTTCCCATTGCTTTTGGCTCTCGGCTCTGCACAAGGCTACACAGGGTTTTACAGAAGTCTATGGATATTAACTATCCACTTGTATCGCTCTTCTTTTCTTAAAGAAACAGCATATATAAATTCCCATACATAAATGCATACAGAACACTCACCCTAACCCCTACCGCATCTTATCAATACCCTTAACAGTTAATGTCAACACCTTCTAGATTACACAAGAGAGTTTATGAAAATAATTTTAAGACTCAATAAAGTTGAGAATTCCAATAATAAAAAGAAACATACTCAAAACTAAAAAGAAAAAATAACAGAACAACATACTATCAAGCCATCTTACCACACCTGAACCTCCAATGCAGTATTAGATAAGGAAAAACATATAAGTTTAGACACAAATGATCTTTCAAATTTAAATGCCACCAACCCTTATTGAGTTCTAAAAGCCTTACCTCTCACAAGCATCTGCATTTCTTTAAATATCAAACCATACCTATCCAAAAATATTTAAACAGCTCAAAACTTACAATTAAGCGCAGGAACACTAAAGCACCCACACTGGAGAAACCCAGGAGGGAAGTGAGCTCCCTCCCCAGAGGCTGTGGCTCATATACCCCGGGCCCTGCCCACCACCCTTCCCACAATCACCTGGGAAAGGGGAGGGGTGAACCACCACAGGGTATAAAGGCAGCTGAAGGAACAGCAGGGAGTTTTCTCGAGTGCTTTATGTTAACAGCATGGAAGAAGACAAAAAGAGTGGTTCTTACTGTAATTGTACTACTATTTGTTTTTCTTCACCTACGTGTATTGCATCAGCAATGTGGCCAGGTAAGAAATTAAACTTCATTTTCCTGGGATGTATACAGGGAAAAACCATGTCTGTCTTAATAATTTATATAGAAGAGCAGCTCCTGGATTATAATAGCACTATTATGACCATTAGTTGTATGTTTTACTTTTCTGTAAAACAGAAGAGTTATACAATTATGGTTCATTTCTAGCAAAACCACACATACTATCTATATACTAGCAGAGCTATAGTCTAGATATGACTGAATGGCAAAGTGAATTAAATCTCTGGCTCAAATGAGATTATTTTCTATAAATCACTGATAATTCAGAGTAATTTTGACACTCTGATTTCCTTAAGACACTGATAGCAGTCTCAAAGGACAAAAATTACAAAAGGGAAATACAGGAATGGTATCAAAAGTTATATGAAGTGTCCTAATGAGCATATAAGCAGCTAAATAAAGAATAAATGGGGAAGTGCAATAAAAACTCATTGAGACGTGTGTTGCTAAAAATAGATCCAGGCTATTGATTCTCCAAGAACCTCGAGAGAAGGTCAGAGCCACCCGTAGACATTTTTGGGGTACCAGATACCAAAGAGAAACATACTATAAGACAGAAAACAAATTAATTACTGTGGAGTACAAAGATGGCTTTAGGAAAGGTCCTGGCAGAACAAGAGGCGTTGTCACAGGGATAGGAATAGTTTCTAATGGACCAGAGAAACTAAAGCAGTGGTGAGAATGCAGGAAGCTCAAAAGGGAATTGACCAAACTAACAGATATTCTCGGGGGAGCCGGAACAGGGGGGCGGCAAAGAATTAAGAAAAAAGTGATCGGGGTAACAGATACCGACTCAGGAATAGAGCTGGAGGGTAAAGAGGGGTGAAAAGTGCCCTTCTGAGCTAGAACAGGGTCCTGGGCTATCTCTATGAGGGGATGTCTCGTGGGAACTCAGCAAACGGAGCAGAGGAGTCCCGAGGGAGCCCAAGACACCAAAGCAGCCTTGGAGCGGGAGCCTGAGGAGAGTCTAGGAAAGGACTGTGACTAGGATAGAAGATGTCCTGAGGAAGGCAGAGAGACAGAAAAGTATTTGGGGATGTGACAATTACATCCAGAGGGCATCTGAGCTCAGTAAACGCAACGTGAGAAAGCCAGGGAACAAATGGAGGCACAAACAGAAGGAAGAAAGGACAGAATGACTGCTGTGCGCAGCATATACAGACTCGGGAAATCTTCAGATGGTGAGAGAGGGGCGCGAGTGCCGCGGCAAAGCTAAAAGCGCGCAGAATGCGACCTCAAGGGGACCGGTAGGTGTTGCGGCACCCTGAGGGGTCGTGGATGAGGCGCAGAGACAAAAGAATGCTCTGGGAAATGAGGATACGGTCTGGAGGGGTGTGACCAAATTACAGATCTCCTCAGGAGCCGGGGACCGGCTGGAGGTACCGTAGTCAGCAGACGGTATGCTAAGAGTGCTCCGAGGCACAAGCAAACCCAACGACTGGGTTCAGAGATAACAAGGGAAGACCAAAGTCCGCTACTGAGCTAAAACAGGGTTGTGGGACGCAAAGGGGCTCTCTGGACGCACGGTGACTGGGAGCGGAGGGGTCACGAAAGGCTCGCGGGGTAAGAGATTGAAAAGGAGAGTAAATGCTACCAAAATGCTGTGGAGCACAGGGAAGGTCTCGGGAGGCATCCTAGATGGCATAGAAAAGAAAAAGATTGCTCTTTTTTGGGAACAGATGTCTTGGAGAGGTGCGATTGCAACAACAATGTGCTGCTGGGGAACGTCTAAGACGGTGAGGTAAAAGGCCTATGAGGTAGAAGAAGACATTTTAAAAGCTGCGACACTAACAAAAGACAAGAAATTATTCAAGTGTTAATACAGCCAATGGATAACATTAGGCAGAGGAGTTAAAAACTGATAGTAAAGAAATAGGGAAAAACATAAAACACCAAAGGCCAAGTGACTTGGAGATGTAGGGGAAAAAAAAAAATCAAGTGTGGGATGTTAGAAAAACAAAGAGAAAAATGAAAAGACGGACAGGAAACTGAAACGGGAGCGGAAAGAAAGTTAAAATGCAGCAGTACTAATGAAAGACAAGAAATAATTCTGAGAAACAGCAAAGGGAATAAAAGTAGACAGAACATTTAGGAAGCAAGAGATTAGGAAAAGGAAGGGCAAAAATAGATAGGGACAGACATCTAAAAGAGACAGCAAATTTTAAAAGCTGTGACGCTAAGGGAAGAGAAGAAATAATTTTAAAAAGACAGCAAAGGGAGAAAAATTGGCATAGAAAAGGTTTAAAAAGCAAGGGGGATTATGGAAATAAAGATAAAATTTAAAACATAGGGACAGCAAACGGATGAAGCAAACTGGTGAAGTGATGGTGTTAAGGGAAGACATATACTTGAAAGAAAACAGAGCAAAATAAGCACAGGAAACTGGCTAAAGAAGGAATCTAAAAAGTGACAGGGATTAGGGAAACCTAGAGCAAACTATTAATAATAGGGATGGAAAATAGAAAAATATTATAAAAGCAAAGGTACTGCTACTAAGGACAAGAAATAACTAAAACATAAAGACACCAGATAAAATTGTACAAAATTTTAGAGGAAAATACGATTCAAGAAATGAGGGAAAAAAATTAATAGCAGCAACGGTCAAGTAAAATGGAAATGTAGAAAGTAAGTGGAAAAAGCAAGGTCATTAGTGAAATAGAAGAAATAACTTTTTTTAAACTTCCAAAGGAATGAGAGTTAACTTATAAATAACATTTTAAAAGGAAGGACTTATAGGAAAATACAAGAAAAAATTAAAATTAAAACAGAGACGGTAACCTAGAAGGGAGGTAGAAAGGAAATGGAAAAAGCGAGGGCGCTAAAGAGAGATGAGAAATAATTTTGCAAAGACAGCAAAGAGAACTGAGGTTGCTGTAGAAAGAAAGCCTAGGCAGCAGTGCGTATTAGGAAATAAAGACAATCTTATGCAATAAGGACAGTGACCCAAAACAGACGTGAAAAGGAAATGTAAAAAGCGAGAGCGCTATGAAAAACAATTGAGAAGTAACACCGGCGAACGAGACAAAAGTAGGAAAGTTTAAAAGCCGAGGGATTAAGAGACAATAACAACTAAAAAATAGTAATAGAAATAAAAGACAGACATAAAATTTTAAAAGCGATGGTGCTAAGGAAAGAGCTGAAAATGAACAAATGACCACAGTAAAGGTGATAATAGTACACAAAAAGAACAAAAAGAACAAAAAGGGTGGTTAGGGTACCACTGGAAAAAAATTAAAAGGGATTGAATAAGGAGTTCAGCTATCTCAAAGGGGGAAAAGCATTCTTCCTTGGGAATTTGCAGGGCTCGGGGAGGCGGCTTTAAGGGAGACTTGGAGGGGAAGGGATATAGCCAGGCTCACTAAAGAAGAGCCTAGGGGCGGCGTGCCGAGCTCGAGGGTGAAATCAATATCCCACCTTGAGCAGGTCTACCCCGATGCACGCAGCATAGATGCTGTAAGGTGGGAGATAGAAGCTGTTGTGCAGCGGGATAGCTTTGGTTTTCTTGCCGTCGCAGACATCGCAGAATCATAGAACGTTCTGGGTCAGAAGGGACCCACGAGGATTAGAGTCCAACTCCTTTCCCTGCACAGGACAACCCCAAATTCACCCCATGCCTCTGATGGTGTTGCCCTAGTGCTACTTGATTATTGTCAGGCTTGGCGCTGTGCCTGCTTCCCTGGGGAGCCTGTTCCGTGGCCCTCTGAGTGAAAAACCTTTTCCTAATACCCACCCTAAACCTCCCCTGGACCATCCTCCTGCCGTTCCCTCAGGTCCTATTGTTGGTCACCGGAGAAAAATGATCGGCACCTGCGCCTCCTCCACCCCTTGTGAGGAAGCTGCAGAGGGAGATGAGGTCTCCCTGTCTCTAGGCTTAATAAACCAAGTGACTTTAGCTGCTCCTAGTACGGTTTCTCACCAGATGCGGTGGGATGCCTCGTACGATTCGAGTGCTGCGATGGATGGCTCTAATCTCTTTCGAAGGGTTAGGCAAGGAAGGAGATGTGGTGGGGTGGCTCTGTATGTTACGTACTGTTTTGGCTGTAGAGAGCTCAATGATTGGGAGGATGAGGTTGACGGCTTATGGGTAAGGATGAGGGGAAAGGCCAACGAGGCAGGTATCCAGCTGGGGGTCTGCTGTAGACCACCTGACTGCAATGAAGAAGTAGCTGAAGAATTCTACAGGCAGCTGGCAGAACTCTCCCAGTTGCTACCCCTTATTCTCATGGGGCACTTGAACTTACCAGATGTCTGCTGGAAAGAAAACGCAGCAGAGGAAACTGTCTAGGAGGTTCATGGAGCACGTGGAAGGTAACTTCCTGATGCAGCTGGTAAATGAGCCTACTGGGGAGGTGCCTCGACTGACCTGCTCTTTAGAAACAGAAGGACTGGTGGGAGATGGGGGGGTTGGAAGCCATTTTGCGCCTAGCGACTGCACCCTGATGGAATTCCTGATGCCTGGCAAAATAAGGAAGGGGGGCTGGCAAAATCTATACCGTGGACTTGTGGAGGGCAGGCTTTGGACTCTTCGGGACACTGGTTGAAAGGGTTGCTTGGGAGGAAGTCCTGAAGGGCTAAGGGGTCCTGGAAGGCTGGACGTTGAAGAAGGAAATCTGGAAGGTGCAGAACCAGGTTGTCCCCGTGTGCAGTAAGACAAACGGGCAGGAAGATGACAGGCCTGGCTGAACAGAGAGCTTTTGCGGTGGCTCGGTGGGGGGGTGAGGGGAAAGGAGAGTTTACTGCTTTTGAAGAATGGGTAGGCAAGTCAAGAACAGAACACAGAGCTTGTTATGCCAATCGGAGAGCAAACCAGGAAGGCAAAAGCCCAGCTAGAACTCAACTGGCCACTGTTATTAGAGATGACAAAACATGCTTTTACATATATGCTAACAGAAAGAGAGCCAAAGAGAATCTCCAGCCTCTACTGGGGGCCGGGGTGGGGAATGCTGCCACTGAGGACTAGACTGAGGTACTTGATGCCTTCTTGGCCTCAGTCTCTAGTAGACTGGCTGTTTATCACCAGGGTAGTAATGGTTCACCTTCAGTGTGCTCACCAGGCATGTACAGGATGAGCAGGGGATCAGGCCCAGACACTGCAGGTTCTGCCTGACCAACCCAGTCTCCTTCTATGACCAGGTGACCCACCCAGTGGATGAGGGAAGGGCCGTGGATGTTAGCTACCTGTACTTCAGTAAAGCCTTTGACACTCTCTCCCACAGCATTCTCCTGGAGAAGCTGGTGGTTCCTAGCTTGGACAGGTGTACTCCTTGAGTACAAAACCAGCTGGATGGCTGAGCCCAAAGAGTAGTGGTGACAGAGGTTAAACCAAATTTGTGGCTGGTCATGAGCGCTGTTCCCCAGGGGTCACCTTTAGGACTAGCCTTGTTCCATGTCTTTATCAATGACCTGAATGAGGGGACAGTGTGCCTTCAGTAAGTTTGCAGATGATACCAAGTTGGGCGGGAGTGTTCATCTGCTTGAGGGTAGGAAGGCTCTGCAGAGGGATCTGGACAGGCTGGACCCATGGCCTGACGTCAACTCTATGAGAATTAACAAGGCTGAGTGCCGGGTCCTGTGCTCGGGTCACAACGACCCCATGCAATGCTACAGGCTTGGGGAAGAGCGGCTGGAAAACTGTGCGGCAGAGAAGGACCCGGGGGTGCTGGTTGACAGTCGGCTGAACGTGAGGCGGTGGTCTGCCTGGGTTGGCAGGGAGGCCGATGGGGTCCTGCCTTGTATCAGAAATAGCGTGGCCAGCAGGAGTAGGGAAGTGATCGTACCCCCAACTTGGCACTGGTGAGGCCGCACCTTGAGTATCGTGTTCCCTTTCAGGCCCTTCAGTACAAAAAGGACATTGAGTAGTTGGAGTATGTCCAGAGAAGGGCAACAAAGCTTGGGGAAGGGTCTGGAAAACAAGCCTTATGAAGAGCGGCTGAGGGAACTGGGGTGGTTTAAGTCTGCAGAAGAGAAGGCTCAAAGGAGGTTGTAGTGAACTGGGTGTAGGTTCCTTTTCCCAATGAGCTGGCGATTGGACAAGAGGAAATGGTGTCGAGTTCCATCAGGGATTGATCAGATAGGGTATTAGGAAAAATTTCTTTACCTGAAGAGTCACCAGGTATTGGAACAGGCTGTCCAGAGAGGTGGGGCAGTTGCCCTCCCTGGAGGTGTTCAAAAGATGCGTATACGTGGCACTTTAGGATGTGCTGTAGGAGGCACGGTAGTGTTGGGTTGATGATTGGACTCGATACCACAGGCCTTTTCCAACCTTATTAACTCTGCTTTTAAAATATTTTATCAAGGTGACTTTTTTTTAATAATGGGGTGCATGACCAACAAATGACCCTTAAAATTAGGGATTGGCAGCTTCGTAAAACTAAACCTAGAAAGAGAATTTTAAAAGCAATGGAGTAAGGGTCAGACAGGAAAAAGTAAGAAATAGGGTCCGCAAACTAAATCAAAATTGAAAAAGTGATTTAGTTGAGGACAGGCAGGAAGAAACAAACGTGGATGCGGAACTGAACGTAGACAGACAGCGCAAATGTAAAAATCAACGGGGTTCTGGCCATGTGGGTAGAAGTTAAATATCAAGAGAGGGAGATGGATAGATGGCCACAGAGAAAGGATGTAGGAAGAGCAAGCCAGGGCAGAGCAGAGGGAGTCACTGAAATGGAGATAGGTCGCTGGGTAGAGGCAGACTAAGAAATGCAATTTTTACAAGTAATAGGGAAGAAAGAAATAATAGCAGGTGTGGAGCCAGAAAAGGAGAGGTATAGAAAGGACACTTAGAAGGTGATGGGGTGCAGGGCAGTGTTGGCAGAAGACCAAAAAGCTTTGGTGAGCTGTGCAGCCTGAGAAGGAGACAGAGGCAGGGACAGGCAAGGAGGCAGACAGACACTGGGAAAAGCATAGCAGGGATAGGCCCAGATGCATGGGAGGAGCTGTGCGACTCACTGCAGCTCCTGTCGTGGGCAGGACACCTTCACAGCCCTGAGGTTTCTCTCTCTCCCTCTGCCCCGTCCCCCTCCACAGTGCTGGCTGCCCAAACCATGCCCCTCCCGGAGCAGGAGGTGGGTGCCCCAACACTCCTCTCCGACCATGTTTCCTGGACACACAGGGGCCAACGCACATAGCCAACAGAGCTGCTGATATCCTGTTACCTTGTGCTGGTGGCGTGCTCTGGCCGGGACGGATCCTTCCTTGCTCAACGACACGCTGTTCCTGGCTGGAGGCACCTGCCTGTGGAACACCCTTCCTTTCACTCCTCAGCCAGCTCCTGCAGGCAGGAGTGTCCAGGCAGCCCTCTCCCCAGCTAGAGCCCCTTGGCACAGCAGGGCCAGCCCTGTCCTCGGACTCACCGGCTGCATCCAACAGCACATCACCTTCTCCCTTGGACCCAACTGCAGCCACTCACCCCGAAGTCCAGGGGCTGCAAACGCATCTGGGAATGCGCAGGAGGCAGCGAAGCCTCGTCCCTTCACACGCGTCAGATATGGCTGCAGTGAGCTGGCTACCAGGGTCAGCACCCAAAAGCAGTGTGACAGAGGAAAAAGAATAAATAGGGAGGAAGGACAGAGGAAAGAGCTGGAACAAGGCACATGGGAACAAGAAACAAAGAGGTGAAGCGTACAGGGCAGAACTAGCAAAAGAGCAACAACTTTTGGGGCACCAGAGAGGTAGGTGGACCAGAATCGGGGATTTGGGGGTGCATTAGTGCTGTGGCAGCAGCTCTCGCTCTGCGAGCGCAGCCCTGCAGGAGCAAGTCACCAACTGGGAGGATGGGCCCTGACTTGGAGAGGAAAAGGAAAAGGGATAAGGGGCAGCTTTAGAAAGCGCTTTTATAACTTCAGTACGTATGAAGGGGGGGTTGAGCTTCTGAAACCATTCTATAAATAGTGTTGTAAAAACCCTATATAGCAGAGATATTTACACTGAAGTATCTACTTAAATAGATATTAAGTTATCAAACATCTATGTATTCCCTAAATATACATATGTTTACACTATCCATTGTGACTATATCTATATACATCTATAGAACATTTATACATCTATTTAGACATACCGATCAACACTTTAAACAGATAGCTAAATAGAAGTTCTGATAAAACTTACATATATTATCACTAATTTTACACTTCTCTATTTAGACTGAGATATCTACTTATCTCTATACCTGTTTACGCTTATTTTATTATCTTTATTTAGATTACATAGGATATCTAACAGAAGGGTTGGACTAGATGATCCCTGAGAACCTTCCAACCTGTGACCCTGCGGTAGGCTTATTATAGAACACACACTAAATTCAGATAGCTTTATCCAGGCAGACGACTTCTTATATATTTTGAAAACCAATATTAACTTTAAAAGTTTTTTCTTTATAAGTTCTTTGTACTATGCAGTAGGTAAAAGGTTTTTTTAAATTTTTTATATTCCAATTAGAAACGTGTACAGGCTCTTAAAATATAAAAAACTTGTATAGACATAAAATAATTTTTTGTGCATTTTAAAATCTATATAGAGGAAGGAATTCAAAACAGGAAAAAAAACCCTTTTCCTTTATTGCAATGTCACACACCCATACTTATAGTTTATAATATTTAATAATCCCCCCATTAGCAGGATTCCTACGCACAAAATTCACCCAACACATGATATTTCAAAAGCACAACAGTATTTATTGCTCTGATAGAGCCTTGCAGAAGCAGTTACTAGCATATTGTTTTCCCCTCATCAGAGTCTGACCAACCCGACTATGCCCAAGACACCGCCGAGCAGGAGGGTGACCGTGAGCAAGGTCATCGCGGAGAAGGGAGGTAGGCGTGGCACCTTCAGGGTGTCCCCGGTGGTTCCCAGAGTGTGCTCTGTCTCCCCCCCCTCTCTGCTTTGAGCTGCCCCTTTTTATACCCTCAGCAGATTCAAGGCAAAAGAACTGCCTAGACGTGGCCGCACGCGTGGCCGGCGCATGCAACAAGGCCTGCCGGGTACGTGCTCTGCCAGCTAACGGCGGTTCTGGGGTTGCAACAACATATTGTGCAATGTCAATCCTCCCGCTTCCCCCCTTCGAGGTTGCGTTCTCACAGCTGTGTTCAGCTTGTGATTCTTCCACTGTGGCCCTACACTGACCACCATCTAAAATCCCTCACGCACCATCCCCCCTCACCTGCTCCTCTGCTGCATCATTTCCCCCACACATAGTTGACATTAGTGTGCCCCAAGTAACAGGAAGCAAGTATGGGTGGGGACGTATTTACTGAGCATACCGAGATGCTTTCATCAAGATGTTGGAAAAACAAAAATCTAACTATATGTCACCATATTAAAAAAATTGGAGCAGATGAAAATACAAACTGTTGTCAGCCTAAGGCATAGTATATCAGTTCAGTCAAAGGAGGTTTCTAAGTAAATGGATCAGCTTGAAACACAACATATCCTTTACAGCTTAAGTGAGTAGAACACTTGAAAACACTATTAACAGCTATTTATACTAAAAATCTGATCAAAATGGTACCACACTAAACATTCTTGCTGGTGTTAGAAAAAGCCTCATCCCTTCCTTACGGCACTGCTGCAGGGAGATAACCCTATGAGACTGCAGGGCAATGCTATAGCATAGCAAGAATCTATGCTTACCGATTCACCACCACAGCTACAGCTCTTTCGCTGCTGCTGCACATCATGCTTACGCAATGAAGCCCAAAGTGTCAAACCTAAAGGAATAAAATAGGGGAACTCAGCTGCCCTTCTGAAGGCAGGCTGCCCGGGGTGAGGGGGGCAGCTGTGCGTCGGGGCACAGGGCAGCCAGGCAGACCAGATGCCAGCAGCTGCCCTGCAAAGGAGTTGTGCGCTGCTGAGCCTTGGGCTTCGTTGGCTTGGCAGCGCCTCGCCTCTGCACTGCCAGGACCCTGCTCTGCTCATCCTGCACAAGCACAAGGCTTCAGCGAGCACACAACAGGAGAGCAGGGTACGTGAGGGCATGTCACCAAGAAAAAACCCACACAGGAGAAAACCTCATGCAGGAGGCCCATTTCAGTGGAAGGGAGGGCACAGACACACGCAGAGGAAGGGTGGGGGAGGAGGCGGACACTGCCGGACAGGGGCATGTCTGGGCAGACACGCCATGGGGCACATGCATGGGGATGACTGACACCAGGGGGTCCCCCCAGGATAATCCACAACAGGCAACTCACCTGGGATAACCTGCAGCAGATGATGATCTGCTCCAGATAACTGACGCACTGCAGAAAACCCGTTCCAGACAAGCCCCAGAAATGCCCTTCCAAATGCAGGTGTTTCACACCTAGTAATCTCCAAATTAGGATTTTCATGGTTTTTTTTTTTAATAGGGTTGGGTTGGTCAATTATTGCTTTGGGGTTTTTTTTTTTTGTTATCTTTGGGTTGTGTTGTTTTCCATTTTGCTGGGTTTCTTGGGGATTTCTGTTTTGGGTCCTTTTTTTTTTCCCCATAATATAAAACTTGGGGTTGTTCTTCAAAAATATTGTATAAAGTGGGGGTGTGTGTGTTTTTGAACCACAAAAATAGGTGATTTTCAGTTTGTTTTGTCGATGAGAGTGGCTGGTCCATGGGTTTCTTCATGTGGAGTCCGCTTTCCACACATCAGGTAGGGGGCTGGGGAGTGACAAAACAATCTGTAAGATTGTGAAGTAGGTATGTTTATTCAGCACGGGGGGTAGTCCCACCAAAGTCATGCACGCCTGTGTGATAGTTTGTCTTCCATTTCTATAGTAAAGCATTACAGATACATACAATTTCCCAATACGCCTATAGATATGCATGACCTTTCCCCACGTCGTATTAAAATTAGCCAAAAAAGTAGTTTCCATAAATCTTTCCCAACTGAGCTTGCACAGTGCCTCCTCGTGGTGGTGATCGGGGGTAGTAAAGATGAAGGCTGCTGGCTCCTCTTCATCACCGCTAGTAACCTTTTGGTTTTGCACAGACTCAGTTATCTCTTGACACTTGTCCAAACTACTGTTTTAGCTGGTTCTTTAGACAATTTTCTATCCTTGTCAGGAATTTGTCCTTCGCAAGTGGATGCCAGGCCTCCTTGCTAATTATTTTACACAGCGGCTAGATAAGCGTTCCGCAACAATTAACTTTCAGCTGGATAAGCATTCAGAGATAGAACAGTTAACTTCTGGTTTTGCATCTTAAGAGCCCCTTCCCCCTTTCATACCCCCCAGCCATTTTCTTGCTTTCCAGCTGCACAAATCCACCTGGAGTTGACTCTTCCAGTTTTCTTTCCCCCAAAACTGTTCGGGTTTTTGTTTAGTGTTTTTCTCTTTGCTTTGGTTCCACCACCCCCCCACCACTGCAGACCCAGACTCAAAAGGTTTGGGATTCTTTTGTGCCCTGGCAGCAGCTCCCACTCCGCATATGCGGCCCCATAGGGGAAAATCCCCATTTGGGGGAATCAGGCCCACACTGGGATAGGAAAAGGAGAAGGCGAGAGGGGCAACATTTGAAAGCGCATTTGTATCTTCACTTGATGGGGGGAGTTGAGGGGGGTTGTCAAATTTATAAATCCTGTGTATAAATAGGGTTTCTTTGCATTTTAAAAACCTTATATAGCATAGACATTTACTTTTCTGACACTTTCATCTTTTTCACCTTCTCTATTTAGACATCTACTTAGACTATATATATATAGTGAAATAAATAAGTCTAAATACATGTAATTGTAAGTAGATGTCTAATCTAAATAGAGACTATGTAACACACAGTAAGTGTAGATGCTCACTCTAGTCAGACTTCCTTCTATTTTGAATTCCTTCATAAAGGAGTTTAAAATGAAGAAAAAGGATTTATTTTTTATTTTAAATATATGTAGACAGGCGAGTTACGTTTGTATTTTAAAATCCTGTATCTCAATGTAGAATTCTTTCTATCCTAAAATCCCTTTATACATCTATAAAGTAATAATACTTTTCAATATATATAAAATAAGAAAAATATTTTAAGCCAACGTGGGTGTGAGGCACTGAATTAGAGAAAACCTCTTAATAGACCCCTGAATTTTCAGGCGTTTTTGGGCTGCAACCCCCCTTTTTGAGGGGGGAACCCCTAGATGACCCACACACACACACACTGACCTGCTCCTCTGATGCATTATCAGCTCCCCCAGTGACACTGGGGTGCCCTGCATGACATCATCACCCCCCCCAGGACTCCCCCTATTTTATGATAGTAAGGTTGGACTAGGTGATCCCTGAGGTCCCTTCCAACCTGAGATTCTGTGATTCACCCCCAAGAAGGGCACTAAACAAGGGAATCTGCTCCAACCTGCAGCTCATTAAGAGTGTCATTTACAAAGGTACACACACCCACCCCCCAGAAAAGGGGGAGCTCTGCTAAAATCTAAAAGGTGGGGCAGCCCCCCAAACAGCTGCAGCCCCCCCAGCCCCTGTCCGCAGGCTAGCGGCCGCCCCACGGCGGAGCGGGAGCGTGCCAGAGGACGGTGTCACGTCTCTCTCGGGCTCTGCTCGGACATGTTCCCGCGCTGGGACGGGCTCCCCGGGGCGACAAACAGCCCCGGTCCCTGGGGGCCCCGACTCTCCCCACCAGGCAGCCCTCGCGGCCGCACCTGCGGGGCACCCGCTGGAGACAGAGCCGGGAGCCCCCAGGCAGAGGGATGGCCCCTTACCTTCACCACGCTTAACGACCGGCAGGCAAACCCGGGCCGGGGGGCATCTCTTGAGCATCACGAGACACTGAGAAGACATCTGAAAAACAGAAATCCCAAACTATATTTCAGCACGTGAATAAAATAGCACAGAAGAAAATGGAGGAGCTCAGTCAGCACAAGGGATAGGAAGGAAATTGAGCCGCAGCAAGATTCTGGGCAAACGGGTCACGTCAAAACACAACACCTCCTTTAAAAGCTAGAGGGACTGGAACACTTGGAAACGGTATTAAGACTAACCGATACCATTTTGAACAGATTCTTCGCGTAACACTGAACGCTCTGGCTGGTGCTGGAAAACGTCTCATCCCTTCCTTACGGCACCGCTGCGGGGAGATAACCCCGTGAGGCTGCGGGGCAAAGTTGTACCGGAACCGGAACCTCCGCTTACAGATCCGCCGCAGCAGCTACAGCCCTCGCCCTGCCGCCGCACGTCTTGCTGCCTGGCTCCATGAAGCCTGAAGCGAAGCGTCAAACTTGAAAGAGTAACATAACATAAGTCTCAGTAATTCACTTTGTGCTGAGAGGGCGGGCGCATGTTTACGCACATCCAATATGAACGTCTACGCTATAAAAGCTTTCCATTTTCCTTCTGCGTTCATTTAACTCGCACAGCCGTTCACACCCGCCATAAGATTATCTATCTCCAAAATACACAGCAGCAACGTGACTGGGGGGTTTTGGCGTGTTATGGAGTCGGGAGGGACGTCCGCCCAGCTGTCCTGCCCAAGAGATGCTGCTGAACTGCCAGGGAAACGCGCATCCAAAGCGAGACTGAAATAAAATACTTAAGAGCGCTCCCTCAAAATACCGGCAGGAAAAAACCGCCCCCACCCCAACATTCAGTCACCCCTCGTTAAATATTTACAACAAATACCTACCTGCTTAAGTACACCTAATAAATCGTACCCTACATCTGCTCGGCAGTTACAGCTGAAACAGCGCAAGTCACATTGTCTGATTTACGATGTTAGCTTTTTTTAAACTTTCATTTATGATAGAAGAATCAGTGAGTGAAGAGATCCCCGATACAGTTTTACTTTTTTGCGGAAAAAAATAATACCACAACAAAAAACCACGCAAATCAAATCCCCAGTGTTGCAATACATGGGGCTACCAAGAAGGACCGGCAGATATGCTAATGCGTTTGGCTGTACCGAAGCATGCAGGGGAACCGTATTTTTATGGGATCTCGACTGTTACAACTGAGAACCCAAGCACTACCAATGCCATCAACATTTGGAGTATGTGCTGTGCTTGGATCTCCGCAAGGACCATTGATTTTTTTATCTTAAAAAAATAAAAAAAGCAGTACTTCAAGTCTTGTGCTGATGAGTTCTACTGACAAAGACATTGTCTCTAAGATGCACTCTGAGATATTTCTTATTCAGTGAGGTTGCATTCTATGAACTTGCCATCAATTTTTCAAAATCTCTTCCTAACGAAAGTCACACTGTGGGGCTTTCAGATCGGCCAGATTATGAATCCTTTCACAACAAGAAACACACCAGCTAACCAGGATAATCTCGCAGTGTCCAGGTGCCTCTTCATCATGTGAAAAAGAAAAAAACCCAGAGCCAGCAATAAGTATCACACGGGTCAACACAGCTCTCTTCCAGAGCACCCCCCTCATCAAAACGAACATGCCCATCGGCTCACCTGCTCTGCACAGATTCCAGCATCACCCCCCGCTTCCATCATCGCTTGTGGCACCAAATGTATCAACACACAGTAAACTACCGTTACGCTCGTGAGAAATCACCGCCCCGTGACTTCCTCGTTACTACCCAGCTCGCTTCTAATGCTCATACGCCGTTCCAAAGACGGCCCACGTGTTACCTACAAAACTGAAGAGCTCGACGACGGACCACAGCATTCTCTGATCTTAGATGTTGGCCGCTGCCCCACCTTCTCAGACCTCTCATAGGCATGCGGCACCTGCAAAAAGCCAAGTGAAAAGGCACCTCCTGAGATGCCGCCTGATGCCACAGCCTGCCCGCACCGATCCCCGTCTCGCACCCCTTTCCCTCGACAGCCTCCCTCCCAGCCTACGTCACTTCCAGGTGCCGTGTTCAGCTCGCCCGCCATCCGTAACACCCAAATGACACGCGTTGCTTATAACTTCCCCAGCAACACAACAACTCAGAAAAGAGCTGCTACTTCAGCCCACCAATCACCACTCGCCTTGCTCGACTTGCCTCCTTTGCTCATTGCTACGCTACTTCAAACCCAAAACAAAAGACAAACGCAAGGAGCAATGGAGTCATAGAGCCATCGGTCACACCTTCCCTCTAGCTACACCACACACCAACTCACCTGCTGACAGCGCCGCCCTCCATCACCCTGCACGACTCCTCCCTCGGCACCTGCCAAACCGATGTCAAACAAGTCACCTGCATGCACGGCCACAGCTGAACCACGACACGGGTCTCGATCGCATGTAGGAACACCCCCTTGAGAGCCCAACTAGGGCGGCTCCTAAACATAAGCACAATACATCAAACATTAAGCCCAGCACACAGACAAACCACAACACCCTTGACATGCTACCTGCTCAGCTAAGACTCCAGCTCCCTCCCCCAGACACCTACGGTTCTTCCCTGGGGGCCCACAAAACCCAACAGGATTTCCTCCCCTCACCCACCGACAACAGCCAGTCGATCCAAGACGGCTGCAAAATTCCTTCCCCCCCTCCACCCCCCCCAAAAGCCTGGGCGCATCCCTAGATGCCAGCACCACCCACCTTGCCCTGACTCTCCATCCCCGGGCAGGGCGGCTCCAAGACAAACACAGAACAACGCTACACAGAACGCTACAAGCAATGCACCCCGAAGGATGAGAGGCAGCTCTCGGAGAGAACGACGACACCCAGACGGAAACCCCCGTCCGGCAAGACCGCCTGCGGGACCCCGACAGTGACGTCGGCAGGCCCTACGGCAACACCAGAGAACGCCAACAGCTTCGCGGCCCGTGACAAGAGCTTCCTCTCACAACCGAGACGACAGACGCGCAACCAGCCCAGCTTCAAGACCTAACCGCCTACGGATGCAAGGAAGAAACGCCAGTCCCCAAAAAACTCACAGCGACAGAGCGGCGCCGCTCACGCGGCCGGGAACGACGCCGCCCAAGACGGCCGTCCGAGACGCCAAAACGATCCACGCCTGAAGCTTGCGACGCCAAAAGAGAAGCGCCCGATGGGCGCCGAGCCCACGACTAGGGCCTCGCCGGGCACTACCAACGCTGCCGAGGCACCTGCCCGGCTCCTAAAGAACAAAGAGAGCAACCGAGACCCGAGGAAGGTCGGAGACACCCAACACAAAACACAGACACTGCACAATAACGCACACAGCCTGGAACCGCCCTGCCCGCCACACGTTCCCGTCACATTGAAGAGGAACCTGCTCCTTTTCCCTGCTCCCAAAGGGGACCGCTTCCCAGAGAGCCCGCTCCGCCGCACCATCCTTAAAACCCCTCCCTCCCCCAACCCCTTCCTCAGCACCATTGCCTCAGCTTAGCTTTCAAGGGGCCCAGAGTCCCGGTCCACCCATCCTTCAGAAGAACAAGCGCACAGGCAGCCCACTGCATCGGTCCTCCAAGTCCCAGGTGCCTTTTCATCATCTAAACAAAAACAACAAAAATACACACACCGCCCCGTCAGTCAGCATCCCGTCACTCAACAAGGACCTACCCCGCAACGTCCCCCACCTCACGCGCACCCGGCTGATCCGTGCCCATTCCGGACGAGGACGAACGCCATCCCCTGCGGCCCCTAGAGATACCACAGGACACACAAAGTTACCGTCACTCTGCCAAAAAAGGAAGAACGAACCACACCAGCCCCGCGCCCCTCCCCTCTGCGACCCAGCTCACCTCAAACGCGCACCCAGGCCCAAAGGCAGCCGGCGCACAACCTGCAGAACCAGAGACAAACGCTTCCATTGAGCGGCCGTACGACACCTTGCTCTCAAACAACAGCCTGGCCTTCAACCCCCTCACCTCTCGGACCTCTCGTCGGCATGCGGCATCTCCCCTCCGAAGCCTGCGGGCGGCACCTGCAAGAACCCAAGCAAAAAAGGACCCGCTCAGGTGCTGCGGGAGTCTCAGCATACCCGCACCAACCCCCCCCATCTCAGACACGCACCTTTCCCTCGACAGCTCACCTGCCTGGCCTCCATCACATACGGTCGCCACCTTGAGGCTCGCCCACCACCTGCAAGAGCCAAACGCACGTTGCTCACAACCACCTGCAACGCGGCACCTCAGGACGAATCGCTACGCTTCAGCCCACCCGTCACCGCTCACCCTGTGCGATTCCCCTCCGGTGCCCAGATCCCGCTCGGCTCCTCGCATGCGCCCAAAGAAAAATTACCACAATGGGCTCGTAGAGCCAACAGCCACATCTTCCCTCTAGCTACACCGCACACCAACTCACCTGCTGACAGCGCCGCCCTCCATCACCCTGCACGACTCCTCCCTCGGCACCTGCCAAACCGATGTCAAACAAGTCACCTGCATGCACGGCCACAGCTGAACCATGACACGGGTCTCGATCGCATGTAGGAACACCCCCTTGAGAGCCCAACTAGGGCGGCTCCTAAACATAAGCACAATACATCAAACATTAGGCCCAGCACACAGACAAACCACAACACCCTTGACATGCTACCTGCTCAGCTAAGACTCCAGCTCCCTCTCCCAGACACCTACGGTTCTTCCCTGGGGGCCCAGCCCACAAAACCCAACAGGAATTACTTCCCTCACCCACCGACAACAGCCACTTGATCCAAGACGGCTGCAAAACTCCTCCCCGCTCAAAGCCTGGGCGCATCCCTAGATGCCAGCACCACCCACCTTGCCCTGACTCTCCATCCCCGGGCAGGGCGGCTCCAAGACACACACAGAACAACGCTACGCAGAACGCTACAAGCAACGCACCCCGAAGGATGAGAGGCAGCTCTCGGAGAGAACGACGACACCCAGACGGAAACCCCCGTCCGGCAAGACCGCCTGCGGGACCCCGACGGTGACGTCGGCAGGCCCTACGGCAACACCAGAGAACGCCAACAGCTTCGTGGCCCGTGACAAGAGCTTCCTCTCACAACCGAGACGACAGACGCGCAACCAGCCCAGCTTCAAGACCTAACCGCCTACGGATGCAAGGAAGAAACGCCAGTCCCCAAAAAACTCACAGCGACAGAGCGGCGCCGCTCACGCGGCCGGGAACGACGCCGCCCAAGACGACCGTCCGAGACGCCAAAACGATCCACGCCGGAAGCTTGCGACGCCAAAAGAGAAGCGCCCGATGGGCGCCGAGCCCACGACTAGGGCCTCGCCGGGCACTACCAACGCTGCCGAGGCACCTGCCCGGCTCCTAAAGAACAAAGAGAACAACCGAGACCCGAGGAAGGTCGGAGACACCCAACACAAAACACACACGCTGCACAATAACGCACACAGCCTGGAACCCCCCTGCCCGCCACACGTTCCCGTCACGTTGAAGAGGAACCTGCTCCTTTTCCCTGCTCCCAAAGGGGACCGCTTCCCAGACAGCCCGCTCCGCCGCGCCATCCTTAAAACCCCTCCCTCCCCCAACCCCTTCCTCAGCACCGTTGCCTCAGCTTAGCTTTCAAGGGGCCCAGAGTCCCGGTCCACCCATCCTTCAGAAGAACAAGCGCACAGGCAGCCCACTGCATCGGTCCTCCAAGTCCCAGGTGCCTTTTCATCATCTAAACAAAAACAACAAAAATACACACACCGCCCCGTCAGTCAGCATCCCGTCACTCAACAAGGACCTACCCCGCAACGTCCCCCACCTCACGCGCACCCGGCTGATCCGTGCCCATTCCGGACGAGGACGAACGCCACCCCCTGCGGCCCCTAGAGATACCACAGGATACACAAAGTTACCGTCGCTCTGCCAAAAAAGGAAGAACGAACCACACCAGCCCCGCGCCCCTCCCCTCTGCGACCCAGCTCACCTCAAACGCGCATCCAGGCCCAAAGGCA
Organism: Phalacrocorax carbo; assembly: GCF_963921805.1. NCBI lineage: Eukaryota > Metazoa > Chordata > Aves > Suliformes > Phalacrocoracidae > Phalacrocorax > Phalacrocorax carbo. The sequence continues at coordinate 99,326 of NW_026990384.1, read as the reverse complement.
GCCGGCGCACAACCTGCAGAACCAGAGACAAACGCTTCCATTGAGTGGCCGTACGACAGACACCTTGCTCTCAAACAACAGCCTGGCCTTCAACCCCCTCACCTCTCGGACCTCTCGTCGGCATGCGGCATCTCCCCTCCGAAGCCTGCGGGCGGCACCTGCAAGAACCCAAGCAAAAAAGGACCCGCTCAGGTGCTGCGGGAGTCTCAGCATACCCGCACCAACCCCCCCCATCTCAGACACGCACCTTTCCCTCGACAGCTCACCTGCCTGGCCTCCATCACATACGGTCGCCACCTTGAGGCTCGCCCACCACCTGCAAGAGCCAAACGCACGTTGCTCACAACCACCTGCAACGCGGCACCTCAGGACGAATCGCTACGCTTCAGCCCACCCGTCACCGCTCACCCTGTGCGATTCCCCTCCGGTGCCCAGATCCCGCTCGGCTCCTCGCATGCGCCCAAAGAAAAATTACCACAATGGGCTCGTAGAGCCAACAGCCACATCTTCCCTCTAGCTACACCACACACCAACTCACCTGCTGACAGCGCCGCCCTCCATCACCCTGCACGACTCCTCCCCCGGCACCTGCCAAACCAATGTCAAACAAGTCACCTGCATGCAGGGCCACAGCTGAACCACGACACGGGTCTCGATCGCATGTAGGAACACCCCCTTGAGAGCCCAACTAGGGCGGCTCCTAAACATAAGCACAATACATCAAACATTAGGCCCAGCACACAGACAAACCACAACACCCTTGACATGCTACCTGCTCAGCTAAGACTCCAGCTCCCTCTCCCAGACACCTACGGTTCTTCCCTGGGGGCCCAGCCCACAAAACCCAACAGGAATTACTTCCCTCACCCACCGACAACAGCCACTTGATCCAAGACGGCTGCAAAACTCCTCCCCGCTCAAAGCCTGGGCGCATCCCTAGATGCCAGCACCACCCACCTTGCCCTGACTCTCCATCCCCGGGCAGGGCGGCTCCAAGACAAACACAGAACAACGCTACGCAGAACGCTACAGGCAACGCACCCCGAAGGATGAGAGGCAGCTCTCGGAGAGAACGGCGACACCCAGACGGAAACCCCCGTCCGGCAAGACCGCCTGCGGGACCCCGACGGTGACGTCGGCAGGCCCTACGGCAACACCAGAGAACGCCGACAGCTTCGCGGCCCGTGACAAGAGCTTCCTCTCACAACCGAGACGACAGACGCGCAACCAGCCCAGCTTCAAGACCTAACCGCCTACGGATGCAAGGAAGAAACGCCAGTCCCCAAAAAACTCACAGCGACAGAGCGGCGCCGCTCACGCGGCCGGGAACGACGCCGCCCAAGACGACCGTCCGAGACGCCAAAACGATCCACGCCTGAAGCTTGCGACGCCAAAAGAGAGGCGCCCGATGGGCGCCGAGCCCACGACTAGGGCCTCGCCGGGCACTACCAACGCTGCCGAGGCACCTGCCCGGCTCCTAAAGAACAAAGAGAGCAACCGAGACCCGAGGAAGGTCGGAGACACCCAACACAAAACACAGACACGCTGCACAATAACGCACACAGCCTGGAACCGCCCTGCCCGCCACACGTTCCCGTCACGTTGAAGAGGAACCTGCTCCTTTTCCCTGCTCCCAAAGGGGACCGCTTCCCGGACAGCCCGCTCCGCCGCGCCATCCTTAAAACCCCTCCCTCCCGCAACCCCTTCCTCAGCACCGTTGCCTCAACTTAGCTTTCAAGGGGCCCAGAGTCCCGGTCCACCCATCCTTCAGAAGAACAAGCGCACAGGCAGCCCACTGCATCGGTCCTCCAAGTCCCAGCTGCCTTTTCATCATCTAAACAAAAACAACAAAAATACACACACCGCCCCGTCAGTCAGCATCCCGTCACTCAACAAGGACCTACCCCGCAACGTCCCCCACCTCACGCGCACCCGGCTGATCCGTGCCCATTCCGGACGAGGACGAACGCCATCCCCTGCGGCCCCTAGAGATACCACAGGATACACAAAGTTACCGTCGCTCTGCCAAAAAAGGAAGAACGAACCACACCAGCCCCGCGCCCCTCCCCTCTGCGACCCAGCTCACCTCAAACGCGCACCCAGGCCCAAAGGCAGCCGCCGAACAACCTGCAGAACCAGAGACAAACGCTTCCATTGAGCGGCCGTACGACACCTTGCTCTCAAACAACAGCCTGGCCTTCAACCCCCTCACCTCTCGGACCTCTCGTCGGCACGCGGCGTCTCCCCTCCGAAGCCTGCGGGCGGCACCTGCAAGAACCCAAGCAAAAAAGGACCCGCTCAGGTGCTGCGGGAGTCTCAGCATACCCGCACCAACCCCCCCCATCTCAGACACGCACCTTTCCCTCGACAGCTCACCTGCCTGGCCTCCATCACATACGGTTGCCATCTTGAGGCTCGCCCACCACCTGCAAGAGCCAAACACACGTTGCTCACAACCACCTGCAACGCGGCACCTCAGGACGAATCGCTACGCTTCAGCCCACCCGTCACCGCTCACCCTGTGCGATTCCCCTCCGGTGCCCAGATCCCGCTCGGCTCCTCGCATGCGCCCAAAGAAAAATTACCACAATGGGCTCGTAGAGCCAACAGCCACATCTTCCCTCTAGCTACACCGCACACCAACTCACCTGCTGACAGCGCCGCCCTCCATCACCCTGCACGACTCCTCCCTCGGCACCTGCCAAACCCATGTCAAACAAGTCACCTGCATGCACGGCCACAGCTGAACCATGACACGGGTCTCGATCGCATGTAGGAACACCCCCTTGAGAGCCCAACTAGGGCGGCTCCTAAACATAAGCACAATACATCAAACATTAGGCCCAGCACACAGACAAACCACAACACCCTTGACATGCTACCTGCTCAGCTAAGACTCCAGCTCCCTCCCCCAGACACCTACGGTTCTTCCCTGGGGGCCCAGCCCACAAAACCCAACAGGAATTACTTCCCTCACCCACCGACAACAGCCACTTGATCCAAGACGGCTGCAAAACTCCTCCCCGCTCAAAGCCTGGGCACATCCCTAGATGCCAGCACCACCCACCTTGCCCTGACTCTCCATCCCCGGGCAGGGCGGCTCCAAGACACACACAGAACAACGCTACGCAGAACGCTACAAGCAACGCACCCCGAAGGATGAGAGGCAGCTCTCGGAGAGAACGACGACACCCAGACGGAAACCCCCGTCCGGCAAGACCGCCTGCGGGACCCCGACGGTGACGTCGGCAGGCCCTACGGCAACACCAGAGAACGCCAACAGCTTCGTGGCCCGTGACAAGAGCTTCCTCTCACAACCGAGACGACAGACGCGCAACCAGCCCAGCTTCAAGACCTAACCGCCTACGGATGCAAGGAAGAAACGCCAGTCCCCAAAAAACTCACAGCGACAGAGCGGCGCCGCTCACGCGGCCGGGAACGACGCCGCCCAAGACGACCGTCCGAGACGCCAAAACGATCCACGCCGGAAGCTTGCGACGCCAAAAGAGAAGCGCCCGATGGGCGCCGAGCCCACGACTAGGGCCTCGCCGGGCACTACCAACGCTGCCGAGGCACCTGCCCGGCTCCTAAAGAACAAAGAGAACAACCGAGACCCGAGGAAGGTCGGAGACACCCAACACAAAACACACACGCTGCACAATAACGCACACAGCCTGGAACCGCCCTGCCCGCCACACGTTCCCGTCACGTTGAAGAGGAACCTGCTCCTTTTCCCTGCTCCCAAAGGGGACCGCTTCCCAGACAGCCCGCTCCGCCGCGCCATCCTTAAAACCCCTCCCTCCCCCAACCCCTTCCTCAGCACCGTTGCCTCAGCTTAGCTTTCAAGGGGCCCAGAGTCCCGGTCCACCCATCCTTCAGAAGAACAAGCGCACAGGCAGCCCACTGCATCGGTCCTCCAAGTCCCAGGTGCCTTTTCATCATCTAAACAAAAACAACAAAAATACACACACCGCCCCGTCAGTCAGCATCCCGTCACTCAACAAGGACCTACCCCGCAACGTCCCCCACCTCACGCGCACCCGGCTGATCCGTGCCCATTCCGGACGAGGACGAACGCCACCCCCTGCGGCCCCTAGAGATACCACAGGATACACAAAGTTACCGTCGCTCTGCCAAAAAAGGAAGAACGAACCACACCAGCCCCGCGCCCCTCCCCTCTGCGACCCAGCTCACCTCAAACGCGCATCCAGGCCCAAAGGCAGCCGGCGCACAACCTGCAGAACCAGAGACAAACGCTTCCATTGAGTGGCCGTACGACAGACACCTTGCTCTCAAACAACAGCCTGGCCTTCAACCCCCTCACCTCTCGGACCTCTCGTCGGCATGCGGCATCTCCCCTCCGAAGCCTGCGGGCGGCACCTGCAAGAACCCAAGCAAAAAAGGACCCGCTCAGGTGCTGCGGGAGTCTCAGCATACCCGCACCAACCCCCCCCATCTCAGACACGCACCTTTCCCTCGACAGCTCACCTGCCTGGCCTCCATCACATACGGTCGCCACCTTGAGGCTCGCCCACCACCTGCAAGAGCCAAACGCACGTTGCTCACAACCACCTGCAACGCGGCACCTCAGGACGAATCGCTACGCTTCAGCCCACCCGTCACCGCTCACCCTGTGCGATTCCCCTCCGGTGCCCAGATCCCGCTCGGCTCCTCGCATGCGCCCAAAGAAAAATTACCACAATGGGCTCGTAGAGCCAACAGCCACATCTTCCCTCTAGCTACACCACACACCAACTCACCTGCTGACAGCGCCGCCCTCCATCACCCTGCACGACTCCTCCCTCGGCACCTGCCAAACCGATGTCAAACAAGTCACCTGCATGCACGGCCACAGCTGAACCACGACACGGGTCTCGATCGCATGTAGGAACACCCCCTTGAGAGCCCAACTAGGGCGGCTCCTAAACATAAGCACAATACATCAAACATTAGGCCCAGCACACAGACAAACCACAACACCCTTGACATGCTACCTGCTCAGCTAAGACTCCAGCTCCCTCTCCCAGACACCTACGGTTCTTCCCTGGGGGCCCAGCCCACAAAACCCAACAGGAATTACTTCCCTCACCCACCGACAACAGCCACTTGATCCAAGACGGCTGCAAAACTCCTCCCCGCTCAAAGCCTGGGCGCATCCCTAGATGCCAGCACCACCCACCTTGCCCTGACTCTCCATCCCCGGGCAGGGCGGCTCCAAGACAAACACAGAACAACGCTACGCAGAACGCTACAGGCAACGCACCCCGAAGGATGAGAGGCAGCTCTCGGAGAGAACGGCGACACCCAGACGGAAACCCCCGTCCGGCAAGACCGCCTGCGGGACCCCGACGGTGACGTCGGCAGGCCCTACGGCAACACCAGAGAACGCCGACAGCTTCGCGGCCCGTGACAAGAGCTTCCTCTCACAACCGAGACGACAGACGCGCAACCAGCCCAGCTTCAAGACCTAACCGCCTACGGATGCAAGGAAGAAACGCCAGTCCCCAAAAAACTCACAGCGACAGAGCGGCGCCGCTCACGCGGCCGGGAACGACGCCGCCCAAGACGACCGTCCGAGACGCCAAAACGATCCACGCCTGAAGCTTGCGACGCCAAAAGAGAGGCGCCCGATGGGCGCCGAGCCCACAACTAGGGCCTCGCCGGGCACTACCAACGCTGCCGAGGCACCTGCCCGGCTCCTAAAGAACAAAGAGAGCAACCGAGACCCGAGGAAGGTCGGAGACACCCAACACAAAACACACACGCTGCACAATAACGCACACAGCCTGGAACCCCACTGCCCGGCACACGTTCCCGTCACGTTCAAGAGGAACCTGCTCCTTTTCCCTGCTCCCAAAGGGGACCGCTTCCCGGACAGCCCGCTCCGCCGCACCATCCTTAAAACCCCTCCCTCCCCCAACCCCTTCCTCAGCACCGTTGCCTCAGCTTAGCTTTCAAGGGGCCTAGAGTCCCGGTCCACCCATCCTTCAGAAGAACAAGCGCACAGGCAGCCCACTGCATCGGTCCTCCAAGTCCCAGGTGCCTTTTCATCATCTAAACAAAAACAACAAAAATACACACACCGCCCCGTCAGTCAGCATCCCGTCACTCAACAAGGACCTACCCCGCAACGTCCCCCACCTCACGCGCACCCGGCTGATCCGTGCCCATTCCGGACGAGGACGAACGCCACCCCCTGCGGCCCCTAGAGATACCACAGGATACACAAAGTTACCGTCGCTCTGCCAAAAAAGGAAGAACGAACCACACCAGCCCCGCGCCCCTCCCCTCTGCGACCCAGCTCACCTCAAACGCGCATCCAGGCCCAAAGGCAGCCGGCGCACAACCTGCAGAACCAGAGACAAACGCTTCCATTGAGTGGCCGTACGACAGACACCTTGCTCTCAAACAACAGCCTGGCCTTCAACCCCCTCACCTCTCGGACCTCTCGTCGGCATGCGGCGTCTCCCCTCTGAAGCCTGCGGGCGGCACCTGCAAGAACCCAAGCAAAAAAGGACCCGCTCAGGTGCTGTGGGAGTCTCAGGACACCCGCACCAACCCCCCCCCCATCTCAGACACGCACCTTTCCCTCGACAGCTCACCTGCCTGGCCTCCATCACATACGGTCGCCACCTTGAGGCTCGCCCACCACCTGCAAGAGCCAAACGCACGTTGCTCACAACCACCTGCAACGCGGCACCTCAGGACGAATCGCTACGCTTCAGCCCACCCGTCACCGCTCACCCTGTGCGATTCCCCTCCGGTGCCCAGATCCCGCTCGGCTCCTCGCATGCGCCCAAAGAAAAATTACCACAATGGGCTCGTAGAGCCAACAGCCACATCTTCCCTCTAGCTACACCGCACACCAACTCACCTGCTGACAGAGCCGCCCTCCATCACCCTGCACGACTCCTCCCTCGGCACCTGCCAAACCGATGTCAAACAAGTCACCTGCATGCACGGCCACAGCTGAACCACGACACGGGTCTCGATCGCATGTGGGAACACCCCCTTGAGAGCCCAACTAGGGCGGCTCCTAAACATAAGCACAATACATCAAACATTAGGCCCAGCACACAGACAAACCACAACACCCTTGACATGCTACCTGCTCAGCTAAGACTCCAGCTCCCTCTCCCAGACACCTACGGTTCTTCCCTGGGGGCCCAGCCCACAAAACCCAACAGGAATTACTTCCCTCACCCACCGACAACAGCCACTTGATCCAAGACGGCTGCAAAACTCCTCCCCGCTCAAAGCCTGGGCGCATCCCTAGATGCCAGCACCACCCACCTTGCCCTGACTCTCCATCCCCGGGCAGGGCGGCTCCAAGACAAACACAGAACAACGCTACGCAGAACGCTACAGGCAACGCACCCCGAAGGATGAGAGGCAGCTCTCGGAGAGAACGGCGACACCCAGACGGAAACCCCCGTCCGGCAAGACCGCCTGCGGGACCCCGACGGTGACGTCGGCAGGCCCTACGGCAACACCAGAGAACGCCAACAGCTTCGCGGCCCGTGACAAGAGCTTCCTCTCACAACCGAGACGACAGACGCGCAACCAGCCCAGCTTCAAGACCTAACCGCCTACGGATGCAAGGAAGAAACGCCAGTCCCCAAAAAACTCACAGCGACAGAGCGGCGCCGCTCACGCGGCCGGGAACGACGCCGCCCAAGACGACCGTCCGAGACGCCAAAACGATCCACGCCTGAAGCTTGCGACGCCAAAAGAGAGGCGCCCGATGGGCGCCGAGCCCACGACTAGGGCCTCGCCGGGCACTACCAACGCTGCCGAGGCACCTGCCCGGCTCCTAAAGAACAAAGAGAGCAACCGAGACCCGAGGAAGGTCGGAGACACCCAACACAAAACACAGACACGCTGCACAATAACGCACACAGCCTGGAACCCCCCTGCCCGCCACACGTTCCCGTCACGTTGAAGAGGAACCTGCTCCTTTTCCCTGCTCCCAAAGGGGACCGCTTCCCGGACAGCCCGCTCCGCCGCGCCATCCTTAAAACCCCTCCCTCCCGCAACCCCTTCCTCAGCACCGTTGCCTCAACTTAGCTTTCAAGGGGCCCAGAGTCCCGGTCCACCCATCCTTCAGAAGAACAAGCGCACAGGCAGCCCACTGCATCGGTCCTCCAAGTCCCAGGTGCCTTTTCATCATCTAAACAAAAACAACAAAAATACACACACCGCCCCGTCAGTCAGCATCCCGTCACTCAACAAGGACCTACCCCGCAACATCCCCCACCTCACGCACACCCGGCTGATCCGTGCCCATTCCGGACGAGGACGAACGCCATCCCCTGCGGCCCCTAGAGATACCACAGGATACACAAAGTTACCGTCGCTCTGCCAAAAAAGGAAGAACGAACCACACCAGCCCCGCGCCCCTCCCCTCTGCGACCCAGCTCACCTCAAACGCGCATCCAGGCCCAAAGGCAGCCGCCGAACAACCTGCAGAACCAGAGACAAACGCTTCCATTGAGCGGCCGTACGACACCTTGCTCTCAAACAACAGCCTGGCCTTCAACCCCCTCACCTCTCGGACCTCTCGTCGGCATGCGGCATCTCCCCTCCGAAGCCTGCGGGCGGCACCTGCAAGAACCCAAGCAAAAAAGGACCCGCTCAGGTGCTGCGGGAGTCTCAGCATACCCGCACCAACCCCCCCCATCTCAGACACGCACCTTTCCCTCGACAGCTCACCTGCCTGGCCTCCATCACATACGGTCGCCACCTTGAGGCTCGCCCACCACCTGCAAGAGCCAAACGCACGTTGCTCACAACCACCTGCAACGCGGCACCTCAGGACGAATCGCTACGCTTCAGCCCACCCGTCACCGCTCACCCTGTGCGATTCCCCTCCGGTGCCCAGATCCCGCTCGGCTCCTCGCATGCGCCCAAAGAAAAATTACCACAATGGGCTCGTAGAGCCAACAGCCACATCTTCCCTCTAGCTACACCGCACACCAACTCACCTGCTGACAGCGCCGCCCTCCATCACCCTGCACGACTCCTCCCTCGGCACCTGCCAAACCAATGTCAAACAAGTCACCTGCATGCACGGCCACAGCTGAACCATGACACGGGTCTCGATCGCATGTAGGAACACCCCCTTGAGAGCCCAACTAGGGCGGCTCCTAAACATAAGCACAATACATCAAACATTAGGCCCAGCACACAGACAAACCACAACACCCTTGACATGCTACCTGCTCAGCTAAGACTCCAGCTCCCTCTCCCAGACACCTACGGTTCTTCCCTGGGGGCCCAGCCCACAAAACCCAACAGGAATTACTTCCCTCACCCACCGACAACAGCCACTTGATCCAAGACGGCTGCAAAACTCCTCCCCGCTCAAAGCCTGGGCGCATCCCTAGATGCCAGCACCACCCACCTTGCCCTGACTCTCCATCCCCGGGCAGGGCGGCTCCAAGACAAACACAGAACAACGCTACGCAGAACGCTACAGGCAACGCACCCCGAAGGATGAGAGGCAGCTCTCGGAGAGAACGGCGACACCCAGACGGAAACCCCCGTCCGGCAAGACCGCCTGCGGGACCCCGACGGTGACGTCGGCAGGCCCTACGGCAACACCAGAGAACGCCGACAGCTTCGCGGCCCGTGACAAGAGCTTCCTCTCACAACCGAGACGACAGACGCGCAACCAGCCCAGCTTCAAGACCTAACCGCCTACGGATGCAAGGAAGAAACGCCAGTCCCCAAAAAACTCACAGCGACAGAGCGGCGCCGCTCACGCGGCCGGGAACGACGACGCCCAAGACGACCGTCCGAGACGCCAAAACGATCCACGCCGGAAGCTTGCGACGCCAAAAGAGAAGCGCCCGATGGGCGCCGAGCCCACGACTAGGGCCTCGCCGGGCACTACCAACGCTGCCGAGGCACCTGCCCGGCTCCTAAAGAACAAAGAGAACAACCGAGACCCGAGGAAGGTCGGAGACACCCAACACAAAACACACACGCTGCACAATAACGCACACAGCCTGGAACCCCCCTGCCCGCCACACGTTCCCGTCACGTTGAAGAGGAACCTGCTCCTTTTCCCTGCTCCCAAAGGGGACCGCTTCCCAGACAGCCCGCTCCGCCGCGCCATCCTTAAAACCCCTCCCTCCCCCAACCCCTTCCTCAGCACCGTTGCCTCAGCTTAGCTTTCAAGGGGCCCAGAGTCTCAGTCCACCCATCCTTCAGAAGAACAAGCGCACAGGCAGCCCACTGCATCGGTCCTCCAAGTCCCAGCTGCCTTTTCATCATCTAAACAAAAACAACAAAAATACACACACCGCCCCGTCAGTCAGCATCCCGTCACTCAACAAGGACCTACCCCGCAACGTCCCCCACCTCACGCACACCCGGCTGATCCGTGCCCATTCCGGACGAGGACGAACGCCACCCCCTGCGGCCCCTAGAGATACCACAGGATACACAAAGTTACCGTCGCTCTGCCAAAAAAGGAAGAACGAACCACACCAGCCCCGCGCCCCTCCCCTCTGCGACCCAGCTCACCTCAAACGCGCACCCAGGCCCAAAGGCAGCCGCCGAACAACCTGCAGAACCAGAGACAAACGCTTCCATTGAGCGGCCGTACGACACCTTGCTCTCAAACAACAGCCTGGCCTTCAACCCCCTCACCTCTCGGACCTCTCGTCGGCACGCGGCGTCTCCCCTCCGAAGCCTGCGGGCGGCACCTGCAAGAACCCAAGCAAAAAAGGACCCGCTCAGGTGCTGCGGGAGTCTCAGCATACCCGCACCAACCCCCCCCATCTCAGACACGCACCTTTCCCTCGACAGCTCACCTGCCTGGCCTCCATCACATACGGTTGCCACCTTGAGGCTCGCCCACCACCTGCAAGAGCCAAACACACGTTGCTCACAACCACCTGCAACGCGGCACCTCAGGACGAATCGCTACGCTTCAGCCCACCCGTCACCGCTCACCCTGTGCGATTCCCCTCCGGTGCCCAGATCCCGCTCGGCTCCTCGCATGCGCCCAAAGAAAAATTACCACAATGGGCTCGTAGAGCCAACAGCCACATCTTCCCTCTAGCTACACCGCACACCAACTCACCTGCTGACAGCGCCGCCCTCCATCACCCTGCACGACTCCTCCCTCGGCACCTGCCAAACCCATGTCAAACAAGTCACCTGCATGCACGGCCACAGCTGAACCATGACACGGGTCTCGATCGCATGTAGGAACACCCCCTTGAGAGCCCAACTAGGGCGGCTCCTAAACATAAGCACAATACATCAAACATTAGGCCCAGCACACAGACAAACCACAACACCCTTGACATGCTACCTGCTCAGCTAAGACTCCAGCTCCCTCCCCCAGACACCTACGGTTCTTCCCTGGGGGCCCAGCCCACAAAACCCAACAGGAATTACTTCCCTCACCCACCGACAACAGCCACTTGATCCAAGACGGCTGCAAAACTCCTCCCCGCTCAAAGCCTGGGCGCATCCCTAGATGCCAGCACCACCCACCTTGCCCTGACTCTCCATCCCCGGGCAGGGCGGCTCCAAGACACACACAGAACAACGCTACGCAGAACGCTACAAGCAACGCACCCCGAAGGATGAGAGGCAGCTCTCGGAGAGAACGACGACACCCAGACGGAAACCCCCGTCCGGCAAGACCGCCTGCGGGACCCCGACGGTGACGTCGGCAGGCCCTACGGCAACACCAGAGAACGCCGACAGCTTCGTGGCCCGTGACAAGAGCTTCCTCTCACAACCGAGACGACAGACGCGCAACCAGCCCAGCTTCAAGACCTAACCGCCTACGGATGCAAGGAAGAAACGCCAGTCCCCAAAAAACTCACAGCGACAGAGCGGCGCCGCTCACGCGGCCGGGAACGACGCCGCCCAAGACGACCGTCCGAGACGCCAAAACGATCCACGCCGGAAGCTTGCGACGCCAAAAGAGAAGCGCCCGATGGGCGCCGAGCCCACGACTAGGGCCTCGCCGGGCACTACCAACGCTGCCGAGGCACCTGCCCGGCTCCTAAAGAACAAAGAGAACAACCGAGACCCGAGGAAGGTCGGAGACACCCAACACAAAACACACACGCTGCACAATAACGCACACAGCCTGGAACCGCCCTGCCCGCCACACGTTCCCGTCACGTTGAAGAGGAACCTGCTCCTTTTCCCTGCTCCCAAAGGGGACCGCTTCCCAGACAGCCCGCTCCGCCGCGCCATCCTTAAAACCCCTCCCTCCCCCAACCCCTTCCTCAGCACCGTTGCCTCAGCTTAGCTTTCAAGGGGCCCAGAGTCCCGGTCCACCCATCCTTCAGAAGAACAAGCGCACAGGCAGCCCACTGCATCGGTCCTCCAAGTCCCAGGTGCCTTTTCATCATCTAAACAAAAACAACAAAAATACACACACCGCCCCGTCAGTCAGCATCCCGTCACTCAACAAGGACCTACCCCGCAACGTCCCCCACCTCACGCGCACCCGGCTGATCCGTGCCCATTCCGGACGAGGACGAACGCCACCCCCTGCGGCCCCTAGAGATACCACAGGATACACAAAGTTACCGTCGCTCTGCCAAAAAAGGAAGAACGAACCACACCAGCCCCGCGCCCCTCCCCTCTGCGACCCAGCTCACCTCAAACGCGCATCCAGGCCCAAAGGCAGCCGGCGCACAACCTGCAGAACCAGAGACAAACGCTTCCATTGAGTGGCCGTACGACAGACACCTTGCTCTCAAACAACAGCCTGGCCTTCAACCCCCTCACCTCTCGGACCTCTCGTCGGCATGCGGCATCTCCCCTCCGAAGCCTGCGGGCGGCACCTGCAAGAACCCAAGCAAAAAAGGACCCGCTCAGGTGCTGCGGGAGTCTCAGCATACCCGCACCAACCCCCCCCATCTCAGACACGCACCTTTCCCTCGACAGCTCACCTGCCTGGCCTCCATCACATACGGTCGCCACCTTGAGGCTCGCCCACCACCTGCAAGAGCCAAACGCACGTTGCTCACAACCACCTGCAACGCGGCACCTCAGGACGAATCGCTACGCTTCAGCCCACCCGTCACCGCTCACCCTGTGCGATTCCCCTCCGGTGCCCAGATCCCGCTCGGCTCCTCGCATGCGCCCAAAGAAAAATTACCACAATGGGCTCGTAGAGCCAACAGCCACATCTTCCCTCTAGCTACACCACACACCAACTCACCTGCTGACAGCGCCGCCCTCCATCACCCTGCACGACTCCTCCCTCGGCACCTGCCAAACCGATGTCAAACAAGTCACCTGCATGCACGGCCACAGCTGAACCATGACACGGGTCTCGATCGCATGTAGGAACACCCCCTTGAGAGCCCAACTAGGGCGGCTCCTAAACATAAGCACAATACATCAAACATTAGGCCCAGCACACAGACAAACCACAACACCCTTGACATGCTACCTGCTCAGCTAAGACTCCAGCTCCCTCTCCCAGACACCTACGGTTCTTCCCAGGGGGCCCAGCCCACAAAACCCAACAGGAATTACTTCCCTCACCCACCGACAACAGCCACTTGATCCAAGACGGCTGCAAAACTCCTCCCCGCTCAAAGCCTGGGCGCATCCCTAGATACCAGCACCACCCACCTTGCCCTGACTCTCCATCCCCGGGCAGGGCGGCTCCAAGACAAACACAGAACAACGCTACGCAGAACGCTACAGGCAACGCACCCCGAAGGATGAGAGGCAGCTCTCGGAGAGAACGGCGACACCCAGACGGAAACCCCCGTCCGGCAAGACCGCCTGCGGGACCCCGACGGTGACGTCGGCAGGCCCTACGGCAACACCAGAGAACGCCGACAGCTTCGCGGCCCGTGACAAGAGCTTCCTCTCACAACCGAGACGACAGACGCGCAACCAGCCCAGCTTCAAGACCTAACCGCCTACGGATGCAAGGAAGAAACGCCAGTCCCCAAAAAACTCACAGCGACAGAGCGGCGCCGCTCACGCGGCCGGGAACGACGCCGCCCAAGACGACCGTCCGAGACGCCAAAACGATCCACGCCTGAAGCTTGCGACGCCAAAAGAGAGGCGCCCGATGGGCGCCGAGCCCACGACTAGGGCCTCGCCGGGCACTACCAACGCTGCCGAGGCACCTGCCCGGCTCCTAAAGAACAAAGAGAGCAACCGAGACCCGAGGAAGGTCGGAGACACCCAACACAAAACACAGACACGCTGCACAATAACGCACACAGCCTGGAACCGCCCTGCCCGCCACACGTTCCCGTCACGTTGAAGAGGAACCTGCTCCTTTTCCCTGCTCCCAAAGGGGACCGCTTCCCAGACAGCCCGCTCCGCCGCGCCATCCTTAAAACCCCTCCCTCCCGCAACCCCTTCCTCAGCACCGTTGCCTCAACTTAGCTTTCAAGGGGCCCAGAGTCCCGGTCCACCCATCCTTCAGAAGAACAAGCGCACAGGCAGCCCACTGCATCGGTCCTCCAAGTCCCAGGTGCCTTTTCATCATCTAAACAAAAACAACAAAAATACACACACCGCCCCGTCAGTCAGCATCCCGTCACTCAACAAGGACCTACCCCGCAACGTCCCCCACCTCACGCGCACCCGGCTGATCCGTGCCCATTCCGGACGAGGACGAACGCCATCCCCTGCGGCCCCTAGAGATACCACAGGATACACAAAGTTACCGTCACTCTGCCAAAAAAGGAAGAACGAACCACACCAGCCCCGTGCCCCTCCCCTCTGCGACCCAGCTCACCTCAAACGCGCACCCAGGCCCAAAGGCAGCCGCCGAACAACCTGCAGAACCAGAGACAAACGCTTCCATTGAGCGGCCGTACGACACCTTGCTCTCAAACAACAGCCTGGCCTTCAACCCCCTCACCTCTCGGACCTCTCGTCGGCACGCGGCGTCTCCCCTCCGAAGCCTGCGGGCGGCACCTGCAAGAACCCAAGCAAAAAAGGACCCGCTCAGGTGCTGCGGGAGTCTCAGCATACCCGCACCAACCCCCCCCATCTCAGACACGCACCTTTCCCTCGACAGCTCACCTGCCTGGCCCCCATCAGATACGGTTGCCATCTTGAGGCTCGCCCACCACCTGCAAGAGCCAAACGCACGTTGCTCACAACCACCTGCAACGCGGCACCTCAGGACGAATCGCTACGCTTCAGCCCACCCGTCACCGCTCACCCTGTGCGATTCCCCTCCGGTGCCCAGATCCCGCTCGGCTCCTCGCATGCGCCCAAAGAAAAATTACCACAATGGGCTCGTAGAGCCAACAGCCACATCTTCCCTCTAGCTACACCGCACACCAACTCACCTGCTGACAGCGCCGCCCTCCATCACCCTGCACGACTCCTCCCTCGGCACCTGCCAAACCCATGTCAAACAAGTCACCTGCATGCACGGCCACAGCTGAACCATGACACGGGTCTCGATCGCATGTAGGAACACCCCCTTGAGAGCCCAACTAGGGCGGCTCCTAAACATAAGCACAATACATCAAACATTAAGCCCAGCACACAGACAAACCACAACACCCTTGACATGCTACCTGCTCAGCTAAGACTCCAGCTCCCTCCCCCAGACACCTACGGTTCTTCCCTGGGGGCCCAGCCCACAAAACCCAACAGGAATTACTTCCCTCACCCACCGACAACAGCCACTTGATCCAAGACGGCTGCAAAACTCCTCCCCGCTCAAAGCCTGGGCGCATCCCTAGATGCCAGCACCACCCACCTTGCCCTGACTCTCCATCCCCGGGCAGGGCGGCTCCAAGACACACACAGAACAACGCTACGCAGAACGCTACAAGCAACGCACCCCGAAGGATGAGAGGCAGCTCTCGGAGAGAACGACGACACCCAGACGGAAACCCCCGTCCGGCAAGACCGCCTGCGGGACCCCGACAGTGACGTCGGCAGGCCCTACGGCAACACCAGAGAACGCCGACAGCTTCGCGGCCCGTGACAAGAGCTTCCTCTCACAACCGAGACGACAGACGCGCAACCAGCCCAGCTTCAAGACCTAACCGCCTACGGATGCAAGGAAGAAACGCCAGTCCCCAAAAAACTCACAGCGACAGAGCGGCGCCGCTCACGCGGCCGGGAACGACGCCGCCCAAGACGACCGTCCGAGACGCCAAAACGATCCACGCCTGAAGCTTGCGACGCCAAAAGAGAGGCGCCCGATGGGCGCCGAGCCCACGACTAGGGCCTCGCCGGGCACTACCAACGCTGCCGAGGCACCTGCCCGGCTCCTAAAGAACAAAGAGAGCAACCGAGACCCGAGGAAGGTCGGAGACACCCAACACAAAACACAGACACGCTGCACAATAACGCACACAGCCTGGAACCGCCCTGCCCGCCACACGTTCCCGTCACGTTGAAGAGGAACCTGCTCCTTTTCCCTGCTCCCAAAGGGGACCGCTTCCCGGACAGCCCGCTCCGCCGCGCCATCCTTAAAACCCCTCCCTCCCGCAACCCCTTCCTCAGCACCGTTGCCTCAACTTAGCTTTCAAGGGGCCCAGAGTCCCGGTCCACCCATCCTTCAGAAGAACAAGCGCACAGGCAGCCCACTGCATCGGTCCTCCAAGTCCCAGCTGCCTTTTCATCATCTAAACAAAAACAACAAAAATACACACACCGCCCCGTCAGTCAGCATCCCGTCACTCAACAAGGACCTACCCCGCAACGTCCCCCACCTCACGCGCACCCGGCTGATCCGTGCCCATTCCGGACGAGGACGAACGCCATCCCCTGCGGCCCCTAGAGATACCACAGGATACACAAAGTTACCGTCGCTCTGCCAAAAAAGGAAGAACGAACCACACCAGCCCCGCGCCCCTCCCCTCTGCGACCCAGCTCACCTCAAACGCGCACCCAGGCCCAAGGGCAGCCGCCGCACAACCTGCAGAACCAGAGACAAACGCTTCAATTGAGTGGCCGTACGACAGACACCTTGCTCTCAAACAACAGCCTGGCCTTCAACCCCCTCACCTCTCGGACCTCTCGTCGGCATGCGGCATCTCCCCTCCGAAGCCTGCGGGCGGCACCTGCAAGAACCCAAGCAAAAAAGGACCCGCTCAGGTGCTGCGGGAGTCTCAGCATACCCGCACCAACCCCCCCCATCTCAGACACGCACCTTTCCCTCGACAGCTCACCTGCCTGGCCTCCATCACATACGGTCGCCACCTTGAGGCTCGCCCACCACCTGCAAGAGCCAAACGCACGTTGCTCACAACCACCTGCAACGCGGCACCTCAGGACGAATCGCTACGCTTCAGCCCACCCGTCACCGCTCACCCTGTGCGATTCCCCTCCGGTGCCCAGATCCCGCTCGGCTCCTCGCATGCGCCCAAAGAAAAATTACCACAATGGGCTCGTAGAGCCAACAGCCACATCTTCCCTCTAGCTACACCACACACCAACTCACCTGCTGACAGCGCCGCCCTCCATCACCCTGCACGACTCCTCCCTCGGCACCTGCCAAACCGATGTCAAACAAGTCACCTGCATGCACGGCCACAGCTGAACCACGACACGGGTCTCGATCGCATGTAGGAACACCCCCTTGAGAGCCCAACTAGGGCGGCTCCTAAACATAAGCACAATACATCAAACATTAGGCCCAGCACACAGACAAACCACAACACCCTTGACATGCTACCTGCTCAGCTAAGACTCCAGCTCCCTCTCCCAGACACCTACGGTTCTTCCCTGGGGGCCCAGCCCACAAAACCCAACAGGAATTACTTCCCTCACCCACCGACAACAGCCACTTGATCCAAGACGGCTGCAAAACTCCTCCCCGCTCAAAGCCTGGGCGCATCCCTAGATGCCAGCACCACCCACCTTGCCCTGACTCTCCATCCCCGGGCAGGGCGGCTCCAAGACAAACACAGAACAACGCTACGCAGAACGCTACAGGCAACGCACCCCGAAGGATGAGAGGCAGCTCTCGGAGAGAACGGCGACACCCAGACGGAAACCCCCGTCCGGCAAGACCGCCTGCGGGACCCCGACGGTGACGTCGGCAGGCCCTACGGCAACACCAGAGAACGCCAACAGCTTCGCGGCCCGTGACAAGAGCTTCCTCTCACAACCGAGACGACAGACGCGCAACCAGCCCAGCTTCAAGACCTAACCGCCTACGGATGCAAGGAAGAAACGCCAGTCCCCAAAAAACTCACAGCGACAGAGCGGCGCCGCTCACGCGGCCGGGAACGACGCCGCCCAAGACGACCGTCCGAGACGCCAAAACGATCCACGCCTGAAGCTTGCGACGCCAAAAGAGAGGCGCCCGATGGGCGCCGAGCCCACGACTAGGGCCTCGCCGGGCCCTAGTAACGCTGCCGAGGCACCTGCCCGGCTCCTAAAGAACAAAGAGAGCAACCGAGACCCGAGGAAGGTCGGAGACACCCAACACAAAACACAGACACGCTGCACAATAACGCACACAGCCTGGAACCCCCCTGCCCGCCACACGTTCCCGTCACGTTGAAGAGGAACCTGCTCCTTTTCCCTGCTCCCAAAGGGGACCGCTTCCCGGACAGCCCGCTCCGCCGCGCCATCCTTAAAACCCCTCCCTCCCGCAACCCCTTCCTCAGCACCGTTGCCTCAACTTAGCTTTCAAGGGGCCCAGAGTCCCGGTCCACCCATCCTTCAGAAGAACAAGCGCACAGGCAGCCCACTGCATCGGTCCTCCAAGTCCCAGGTGCCTTTTCATCATCTAAACAAAAACAACAAAAATACACACACCGCCCCGTCAGTCAGCATCCCGTCACTCAACAAGGACCTACCCCGCAACGTCCCCCACCTCACGCGCACCCGGCTGATCCGTGCCCATTCCGGACGAGGACGAACGCCATCCCCTGCGGCCCCTAGAGATACCACAGGATACACAAAGTTACCGTCGCTCTGCCAAAAAAGGAAGAACGAACCACACCAGCCCCGCGCCCCTCCCCTCTGCGACCCAGCTCACCTCAAACGCGCACCCAGGCCCAAGGGCAGCCGCCGCACAACCTGCAGAACCAGAGACAAACGCTTCAATTGAGTGGCCGTACGACAGACACCTTGCTCTCAAACAACAGCCTGGCCTTCAACCCCCTCACCTCTCGGACCTCTCGTCGGCATGCGGCATCTCCCCTCCGAAGCCTGCGGGCGGCACCTGCAAGAACCCAAGCAAAAAAGGACCCGCTCAGGTGCTGCGGGAGTCTCAGCATACCCGCACCAACCCCCCCCATCTCAGACACGCACCTTTCCCTCGACAGCTCACCTGCCTGGCCTCCATCACATACGGTCGCCACCTTGAGGCTCGCCCACCACCTGCAAGAGCCAAACGCACGTTGCTCACAACCACCTGCAACGCGGCACCTCAGGACGAATCGCTACGCTTCAGCCCACCCGTCACCGCTCACCCTGTGCGATTCCCCTCCGGTGCCCAGATCCCGCTCGGCTCCTCGCATGCGCCCAAAGAAAAATTACCACAATGGGCTCGTAGAGCCAACAGCCACATCTTCCCTCTAGCTACACCACACACCAACTCACCTGCTGACAGCGCCGCCCTCCATCACCCTGCACGACTCCTCCCTCGGCACCTGCCAAACCCATGTCAAACAAGTCACCTGCATGCACGGCCACAGCTGAACCATGACACGGGTCTCGATCGCATGTAGGAACACCCCCTTGAGAGCCCAACTAGGGCGGCTCCTAAACATAAGCACAATACATCAAACATTAGGCCCAGCACACAGACAAACCACAACACCCTTGACATGCTACCTGCTCAGCTAAGACTCCAGCTCCCTCTCCCAGACACCTACGGTTCTTCCCTGGGGGCCCAGCCCACAAAACCCAACAGGAATTACTTCCCTCACCCACCGACAACAGCCACTTGATCCAAGACGGCTGCAAAACTCCTCCCCGCTCAAAGCCTGGGCGCATCCCTAGATGCCAGCACCACCCACCTTGCCCTGACTCTCCATCCCCGGGCAGGGCGGCTCCAAGACAAACACAGAACAACGCTACGCAGAACGCTACAGGCAACGCACCCCGAAGGATGAGAGGCAGCTCTCGGAGAGAACGGCGACACCCAGACGGAAACCCCCGTCCGGCAAGACCGCCTGCGGGACCCCGACGGTGACGTCGGCAGGCCCTACGGCAACACCAGAGAACGCCGACAGCTTCGCGGCCCGTGACAAGAGCTTCCTCTCACAACCGAGACGACAGACGCGCAACCAGCCCAGCTTCAAGACCTAACCGCCTACGGATGCAAGGAAGAAACGCCAGTCCCCAAAAAACTCACAGCGACAGAGCGGCGCCGCTCACGCGGCCGGGAACGACGCCGCCCAAGACGACCGTCCGAGACGCCAAAACGATCCACGCCTGAAGCTTGCGACGCCAAAAGAGAGGCGCCCGATGGGCGCCGAGCCCACGACTAGGGCCTCGCCGGGCACTACCAACGCTGCCGAGGCACCTGCCCGGCTCCTAAAGAACAAAGAGAGCAACCGAGACCCGAGGAAGGTCGGAGACACCCAACACAAAACACACACGCTGCACAATAACGCACACAGCCTGGAACCCCCCTGCCCGGCACACGTTCCCGTCACGTTCAAGAGGAACCTGCTCCTTTTCCCTGCTCCCAAAGGGGACCGCTTCCCAGACAGCCCGCTCCGCCGCACCATCCTTAAAACCCCTCCCTCCCCCAACCCCTTCCTCAGCACCGTTGCCTCAGCTTAGCTTTCAAGGGGCCCAGAGTCCCGGTCCACCCATCCTTCAGAAGAACAAGCGCACAGGCAGCCCACTGCATCGGTCCTCCAAGTCCCAGGTGCCTTTTCATCATCTAAACAAAAACAACAAAAATACACACACCGCCCCGTCAGTCAGCATCCCGTCACTCAACAAGGACCTACCCCGCAACGTCCCCCACCTCACGCGCACCCGGCTGATCCGTGCCCATTCCGGACGAGGACGAACGCCACCCCCTGCGGCCCCTAGAGATACCACAGGATACACAAAGTTACCGTCGCTCTGCCAAAAAAGGAAGAACGAACCACACCAGCCCCGCGCCCCTCCCCTCTGCGACCCAGCTCACCTCAAACGCGCATCCAGGCCCAAAGGCAGCCGGCGCACAACCTGCAGAACCAGAGACAAACGCTTCCATTGAGTGGCCGTACGACAGACACCTTGCTCTCAAACAACAGCCTGGCCTTCAACCCCCTCACCTCTCGGACCTCTCGTCGGCACGCGGCGTCTCCCCTCTGAAGCCTGCGGGCGGCACCTGCAAGAACCCAAGCAAAAAAGGACCCGCTCAGGTGCTGTGGGAGTCTCAGGACACCCGCACCAACCCCCCCCCCATCTCAGACACGCACCTTTCCCTCGACAGCTCACCTGCCTGGCCTCCATCACATACGGTCGCCACCTTGAGGCTCGCCCACCACCTGCAAGAGCCAAACGCACGTTGCTCACAACCACCTGCAACGCGGCACCTCAGGACGAATCGCTACGCTTCAGCCCACCCGTCACCGCTCACCCTGTGCGATTCCCCTCCTGTGCCCAGATCCCGCTCGGCTCCTCGCATGCGCCCAAAGAAAAATTACCACAATGGGCTCGTAGAGCCAACAGCCACATCTTCCCTCTAGCTACACCGCACACCAACTCACCTGCTGACAGAGCCGCCCTCCATCACCCTGCACGACTCCTCCCTCGGCACCTGCCAAACCGATGTCAAACAAGTCACCTGCATGCACGGCCACAGCTGAACCACGACACGGGTCTCGATCGCATGTGGGAACACCCCCTTGAGAGCCCAACTAGGGCGGCTCCTAAACATAAGCACAATACATCAAACATTAGGCCCAGCACACAGACAAACCACAACACCCTTGACATGCTACCTGCTCAGCTAAGACTCCAGCTCCCTCTCCCAGACACCTACGGTTCTTCCCTGGGGGCCCAGCCCACAAAACCCAACAGGAATTACTTCCCTCACCCACCGACAACAGCCACTTGATCCAAGACGGCTGCAAAACTCCTCCCCGCTCAAAGCCTGGGCGCATCCCTAGATGCCAGCACCACCCACCTTGCCCTGACTCTCCATCCCCGGGCAGGGCGGCTCCAAGACACACACAGAACAACGCTACACAGAACGCTACAGGCAACGCACCCCGAAGGATGAGAGGCAGCTCTCGGAGAGAACGGCGACACCCAGACGGAAACCCCCGTCCGGCAAGACCGCCTGCGGGACCCCGACGGTGACGTCGGCAGGCCCTACGGCAACACCAGAGAACGCCAACAGCTTCGTGGCCCGTGACAAGAGCTTCCTCTCACAACCGAGACGACAGACGCGCAACCAGCCCAGCTTCAAGACCTAACCGCCTACGGATGCAAGGAAGAAACGCCAGTCCCCAAAAAACTCACAGCGACAGAGCGGCGCCGCTCACGCGGCCGGGAACGACGCCGCCCAAGACGACCGTCCGAGACGCCAAAACGATCCACGCCGGAAGCTTGCGACGCCAAAAGAGAAGCGCCCGATGGGCGCCGAGCCCACGACTAGGGCCTCGCCGGGCACTACCAACGCTGCCGAGGCACCTGCCCGGCTCCTAAAGAACAAAGAGAACAACCGAGACCCGAGGAAGGTCGGAGACACCCAACACAAAACACACACGCTGCACAATAACGCACACAGCCTGGAACCCCCCTGCCCGCCACACGTTCCCGTCACGTTGAAGAGGAACCTGCTCCTTTTCCCTGCTCCCAAAGGGGACCGCTTCCCAGACAGCCCGCTCCGCCGCGCCATCCTTAAAACCCCTCCCTCCCCCAACCCCTTCCTCAGCACCGTTGCCTCAGCTTAGCTTTCAAGGGGCCCAGAGTCTCAGTCCACCCATCCTTCAGAAGAACAAGCGCACAGGCAGCCCACTGCATCGGTCCTCCAAGTCCCAGCTGCCTTTTCATCATCTAAACAAAAACAACAAAAATACACACACCGCCCCGTCAGTCAGCATCCCGTCACTCAACAAGGACCTACCCCGCAACGTCCCCCACCTCACGCGCACCCGGCTGATCCGTGCCCATTCCGGACGAGGACGAACGCCACCCCCTGCGGCCCCTAGAGATACCACAGGATACACAAAGTTACCGTCGCTCTGCCAAAAAAGGAAGAACGAACCACACCAGCCCCGCGCCCCTCCCCTCTGCGACCCAGCTCACCTCAAACGCGCACCCAGGCCCAAAGGCAGCCGCCGAACAACCTGCAGAACCAGAGACAAACGCTTCCATTGAGCGGCCGTACGACACCTTGCTCTCAAACAACAGCCTGGCCTTCAACCCCCTCACCTCTCGGACCTCTCGTCGGCACGCGGCGTCTCCCCTCCGAAGCCTGCGGGCGGCACCTGCAAGAACCCAAGCAAAAAAGGACCCGCTCAGGTGCTGCGGGAGTCTCAGCATACCCGCACCAACCCCCCCCATCTCAGACACGCACCTTTCCCTCGACAGCTCACCTGCCTGGCCTCCATCACATACGGTTGCCATCTTGAGGCTCGCCCACCACCTGCAAGAGCCAAACACACGTTGCTCACAACCACCTGCAACGCGGCACCTCAGGACGAATCGCTACGCTTCAGCCCACCCGTCACCGCTCACCCTGTGCGATTCCCCTCCGGTGCCCAGATCCCGCTC
This sequence comes from Phalacrocorax carbo, assembly GCF_963921805.1. Classification (NCBI taxonomy): domain Eukaryota; kingdom Metazoa; phylum Chordata; class Aves; order Suliformes; family Phalacrocoracidae; genus Phalacrocorax; species Phalacrocorax carbo. Next base: position 75,656 of record NW_026990384.1, on the reverse strand, counting down.
GGCTCCTCGCATGCGCCCAAAGAAAAATTACCACAATGGGCTCGTAGAGCCAACAGCCACATCTTCCCTCTAGCTACACCGCACACCAACTCACCTGCTGACAGCGCCGCCCTCCATCACCCTGCACGACTCCTCCCTCGGCACCTGCCAAACCCATGTCAAACAAGTCACCTGCATGCACGGCCACAGCTGAACCATGACACGGGTCTCGATCGCATGTAGGAACACCCCCTTGAGAGCCCAACTAGGGCGGCTCCTAAACATAAGCACAATACATCAAACATTAGGCCCAGCACACAGACAAACCACAACACCCTTGACATGCTACCTGCTCAGCTAAGACTCCAGCTCCCTCCCCCAGACACCTACGGTTCTTCCCTGGGGGCCCAGCCCACAAAACCCAACAGGAATTACTTCCCTCACCCACCGACAACAGCCACTTGATCCAAGACGGCTGCAAAACTCCTCCCCGCTCAAAGCCTGGGCGCATCCCTAGATGCCAGCACCACCCACCTTGCCCTGACTCTCCATCCCCGGGCAGGGCGGCTCCAAGACACACACAGAACAACGCTACGCAGAACGCTACAAGCAACGCACCCCGAAGGATGAGAGGCAGCTCTCGGAGAGAACGACGACACCCAGACGGAAACCCCCGTCCGGCAAGACCGCCTGCGGGACCCCGACGGTGACGTCGGCAGGCCCTACGGCAACACCAGAGAACGCCAACAGCTTCGTGGCCCGTGACAAGAGCTTCCTCTCACAACCGAGACGACAGACGCGCAACCAGCCCAGCTTCAAGACCTAACCGCCTACGGATGCAAGGAAGAAACGCCAGTCCCCAAAAAACTCACAGCGACAGAGCGGCGCCGCTCACGCGGCCGGGAACGACGCCGCCCAAGACGACCGTCCGAGACGCCAAAACGATCCACGCCGGAAGCTTGCGACGCCAAAAGAGAAGCGCCCGATGGGCGCCGAGCCCACGACTAGGGCCTCGCCGGGCACTACCAACGCTGCCGAGGCACCTGCCCGGCTCCTAAAGAACAAAGAGAACAACCGAGACCCGAGGAAGGTCGGAGACACCCAACACAAAACACACACGCTGCACAATAACGCACACAGCCTGGAACCGCCCTGCCCGCCACACGTTCCCGTCACGTTGAAGAGGAACCTGCTCCTTTTCCCTGCTCCCAAAGGGGACCGCTTCCCAGACAGCCCGCTCCGCCGCGCCATCCTTAAAACCCCTCCCTCCCCCAACCCCTTCCTCAGCACCGTTGCCTCAGCTTAGCTTTCAAGGGGCCCAGAGTCCCGGTCCACCCATCCTTCAGAAGAACAAGCGCACAGGCAGCCCACTGCATCGGTCCTCCAAGTCCCAGGTGCCTTTTCATCATCTAAACAAAAACAACAAAAATACACACACCGCCCCGTCAGTCAGCATCCCGTCACTCAACAAGGACCTACCCCGCAACGTCCCCCACCTCACGCGCACCCGGCTGATCCGTGCCCATTCCGGACGAGGACGAACGCCACCCCCTGCGGCCCCTAGAGATACCACAGGATACACAAAGTTACCGTCGCTCTGCCAAAAAAGGAAGAACGAACCACACCAGCCCCGCGCCCCTCCCCTCTGCGACCCAGCTCACCTCAAACGCGCATCCAGGCCCAAAGGCAGCCGGCGCACAACCTGCAGAACCAGAGACAAACGCTTCCATTGAGTGGCCGTACGACAGACACCTTGCTCTCAAACAACAGCCTGGCCTTCAACCCCCTCACCTCTCGGACCTCTCGTCGGCATGCGGCATCTCCCCTCCGAAGCCTGCGGGCGGCACCTGCAAGAACCCAAGCAAAAAAGGACCCGCTCAGGTGCTGCGGGAGTCTCAGCATACCCGCACCAACCCCCCCCATCTCAGACACGCACCTTTCCCTCGACAGCTCACCTGCCTGGCCTCCATCACATACGGTCGCCACCTTGAGGCTCGCCCACCACCTGCAAGAGCCAAACGCACGTTGCTCACAACCACCTGCAACGCGGCACCTCAGGACGAATCGCTACGCTTCAGCCCACCCGTCACCGCTCACCCTGTGCGATTCCCCTCCGGTGCCCAGATCCCGCTCGGCTCCTCGCATGCGCCCAAAGAAAAATTACCACAATGGGCTCGTAGAGCCAACAGCCACATCTTCCCTCTAGCTACACCACACACCAACTCACCTGCTGACAGCGCCGCCCTCCATCACCCTGCACGACTCCTCCCTCGGCACCTGCCAAACCCATGTCAAACAAGTCACCTGCATGCACGGCCACAGCTGAACCATGACACGGGTCTCGATCGCATGTAGGAACACCCCCTTGAGAGCCCAACTAGGGCGGCTCCTAAACATAAGCACAATACATCAAACATTAGGCCCAGCACACAGACAAACCACAACACCCTTGACATGCTACCTGCTCAGCTAAGACTCCAGCTCCCTCTCCCAGACACCTACGGTTCTTCCCAGGGGGCCCAGCCCACAAAACCCAACAGGAATTACTTCCCTCACCCACCGACAACAGCCACTTGATCCAAGACGGCTGCAAAACTCCTCCCCGCTCAAAGCCTGGGCGCATCCCTAGATGCCAGCACCACCCACCTTGCCCTGACTCTCCATCCCCGGGCAGGGCGGCTCCAAGACAAACACAGAACAACGCTACGCAGAACGCTACAGGCAACGCACCCCGAAGGATGAGAGGCAGCTCTCGGAGAGAACGGCGACACCCAGACGGAAACCCCCGTCCGGCAAGACCGCCTGCGGGACCCCGACGGTGACGTCGGCAGGCCCTACGGCAACACCAGAGAACGCCGACAGCTTCGCGGCCCGTGACAAGAGCTTCCTCTCACAACCGAGACGACAGACGCGCAACCAGCCCAGCTTCAAGACCTAACCGCCTACGGATGCAAGGAAGAAACGCCAGTCCCCAAAAAACTCACAGCGACAGAGCGGCGCCGCTCACGCGGCCGGGAACGACGCCGCCCAAGACGACCGTCCGAGACGCCAAAACGATCCACGCCTGAAGCTTGCGACGCCAAAAGAGAGGCGCCCGATGGGCGCCGAGCCCACGACTAGGGCCTCGCCGGGCACTACCAACGCTGCCGAGGCACCTGCCCGGCTCCTAAAGAACAAAGAGAGCAACCGAGACCCGAGGAAGGTCGGAGACACCCAACACAAAACACAGACACGCTGCACAATAACGCACACAGCCTGGAACCGCCCTGCCCGCCACACGTTCCCGTCACGTTGAAGAGGAACCTGCTCCTTTTCCCTGCTCCCAAAGGGGACCGCTTCCCAGACAGCCCGCTCCGCCGCGCCATCCTTAAAACCCCTCCCTCCCGCAACCCCTTCCTCAGCACCGTTGCCTCAACTTAGCTTTCAAGGGGCCCAGAGTCCCGGTCCACCCATCCTTCAGAAGAACAAGCGCACAGGCAGCCCACTGCATCGGTCCTCCAAGTCCCAGCTGCCTTTTCATCATCTAAACAAAAACAACAAAAATACACACACCGCCCCGTCAGTCAGCATCCCGTCACTCAACAAGGACCTACCCCGCAACGTCCCCCACCTCACGCGCACCCGGCTGATCCGTGCCCATTCCGGACGAGGACGAACGCCATCCCCTGCGGCCCCTAGAGATACCACAGGATACACAAAGTTACCGTCACTCTGCCAAAAAAGGAAGAACGAACCACACCAGCCCCGTGCCCCTCCCCTCTGCGACCCAGCTCACCTCAAACGCGCACCCAGGCCCAAAGGCAGCCGCCGAACAACCTGCAGAACCAGAGACAAACGCTTCCATTGAGCGGCCGTACGACACCTTGCTCTCAAACAACAGCCTGGCCTTCAACCCCCTCACCTCTCGGACCTCTCGTCGGCACGCGGCGTCTCCCCTCCGAAGCCTGCGGGCGGCACCTGCAAGAACCCAAGCAAAAAAGGACCCGCTCAGGTGCTGCGGGAGTCTCAGCATACCCGCACCAACCCCCCCCATCTCAGACACGCACCTTTCCCTCGACAGCTCACCTGCCTGGCCTCCATCACATACGGTTGCCATCTTGAGGCTCGCCCACCACCTGCAAGAGCCAAACACACGTTGCTCACAACCACCTGCAACGCGGCACCTCAGGACGAATCGCTACGCTTCAGCCCACCCGTCACCGCTCACCCTGTGCGATTCCCCTCCGGTGCCCAGATCCCGCTCGGCTCCTCGCATGCGCCCAAAGAAAAATTACCACAATGGGCTCGTAGAGCCAACAGCCACATCTTCCCTCTAGCTACACCGCACACCAACTCACCTGCTGACAGCGCCGCCCTCCATCACCCTGCACGACTCCTCCCTCGGCACCTGCCAAACCGATGTCAAACAAGTCACCTGCATGCACGGCCACAGCTGAACCACGACACGGGTCTCGATCGCATGTAGGAACACCCCCTTGAGAGCCCAACTAGGGCGGCTCCTAAACATAAGCACAATACATCAAACATTAGGCCCAGCACACAGACAAACCACAACACCCTTGACATGCTACCTGCTCAGCTAAGACTCCAGCTCCCTCCCCCAGACACCTACGGTTCTTCCCTGGGGGCCCAGCCCACAAAACCCAACAGGAATTACTTCCCTCACCCACCGACAACAGCCACTTGATCCAAGACGGCTGCAAAACTCCTCCCCGCTCAAAGCCTGGGCGCATCCCTAGATGCCAGCACCACCCACCTTGCCCTGACTCTCCATCCCCGGGCAGGGCGGCTCCAAGACAAACACAGAACAACGCTACGCAGAACGCTACAGGCAACGCACCCCGAAGGATGAGAGGCAGCTCTCGGAGAGAACGGCGACACCCAGACGGAAACCCCCGTCCGGCAAGACCGCCTGCGGGACCCCGACGGTGACGTCGGCAGGCCCTACGGCAACACCAGAGAACGCCAACAGCTTCGCGGCCCGTGACAAGAGCTTCCTCTCACAACCGAGACGACAGACGCGCAACCAGCCCAGCTTCAAGACCTAACCGCCTACGGATGCAAGGAAGAAACGCCAGTCCCCAAAAAACTCACAGCGACAGAGCGGCGCCGCTCACGCGGCCGGGAACGACGCCGCCCAAGACGACCGTCCGAGACACCAAAACGATCCACGCCTGAAGCTTGCGACGCCAAAAGAGAGGCGCCCGATGGGCGCCGAGCCCACGACTAGGGCCTCGCCGGGCACTACCAACGCTGCCGAGGCACCTGCCCGGCTCCTAAAGAACAAAGAGAGCAACCGAGACCCGAGGAAGGTCGGAGACACCCAACACAAAACACAGACATGCTGCACAATAACGCACACAGCCTGGAACCGCCCTGCCCGCCACACGTTCCCGTCACGTTGAAGAGGAACCTGCTCCTTTTCCCTGCTCCCAAAGGGGACCGCTTCCCAGACAGCCCGCTCCGCCGCGCCATCCTTAAAACCCCTCCCTCCCGCAACCCCTTCCTCAGCACCGTTGCCTCAACTTAGCTTTCAAGGGGCCCAGAGTCCCGGTCCACCCATCCTTCAGAAGAACAAGCGCACAGGCAGCCCACTGCATCGGTCCTCCAAGTCCCAGCTGCCTTTTCATCATCTAAACAAAAACAACAAAAATACACACACCGCCCCGTCAGTCAGCATCCCGTCACTCAACAAGGACCTACCCCGCAACATCCCCCACCTCACGCACACCCGGCTGATCCGTGCCCATTCCGGACGAGGACGAACGCCATCCCCTGCGGCCCCTAGAGATACCACAGGATACACAAAGTTACCGTCGCTCTGCCAAAAAAGGAAGAACGAACCACACCAGCCCCGCGCCCCTCCCCTCTGCGACCCAGCTCACCTCAAACGCGCATCCAGGCCCAAAGGCAGCCGCCGAACAACCTGCAGAACCAGAGACAAACGCTTCCATTGAGCGGCCGTACGACACCTTGCTCTCAAACAACAGCCTGGCCTTCAACCCCCTCACCTCTCGGACCTCTCGTCGGCATGCGGCATCTCCCCTCCGAAGCCTGCGGGCGGCACCTGCAAGAACCCAAGCAAAAAAGGACCCGCTCAGGTGCTGCGGGAGTCTCAGCATACCCGCACCAACCCCCCCCATCTCAGACACGCACCTTTCCCTCGACAGCTCACCTGCCTGGCCTCCATCACATACGGTCGCCACCTTGAGGCTCGCCCACCACCTGCAAGAGCCAAACGCACGTTGCTCACAACCACCTGCAACGCGGCACCTCAGGACGAATCGCTACGCTTCAGCCCACCCGTCACCGCTCACCCTGTGCGATTCCCCTCCGGTGCCCAGATCCCGCTCGGCTCCTCGCATGCGCCCAAAGAAAAATTACCACAATGGGCTCGTAGAGCCAACAGCCACATCTTCCCTCTAGCTACACCGCACACCAACTCACCTGCTGACAGCGCCGCCCTCCATCACCCTGCACGACTCCTCCCTCGGCACCTGCCAAACCGATGTCAAACAAGTCACCTGCATGCACGGCCACAGCTGAACCATGACACGGGTCTCGATCGCATGTAGGAACACCCCCTTGAGAGCCCAACTAGGGCGGCTCCTAAACATAAGCACAATACATCAAACATTAGGCCCAGCACACAGACAAACCACAACACCCTTGACATGCTACCTGCTCAGCTAAGACTCCAGCTCCCTCTCCCAGACACCTACGGTTCTTCCCTGGGGGCCCAGCCCACAAAACCCAACAGGAATTACTTCCCTCACCCACCGACAACAGCCACTTGATCCAAGACGGCTGCAAAACTCCTCCCCGCTCAAAGCCTGGGCGCATCCCTAGATGCCAGCACCACCCACCTTGCCCTGACTCTCCATCCCCGGGCAGGGCGGCTCCAAGACAAACACAGAACAACGCTACGCAGAACGCTACAGGCAACGCACCCCGAAGGATGAGAGGCAGCTCTCGGAGAGAACGGCGACACCCAGACGGAAACCCCCGTCCGGCAAGACCGCCTGCGGGACCCCGACGGTGACGTCGGCAGGCCCTACGGCAACACCAGAGAACGCCGACAGCTTCGCGGCCCGTGACAAGAGCTTCCTCTCACAACCGAGACGACAGACGCGCAACCAGCCCAGCTTCAAGACCTAACCGCCTACGGATGCAAGGAAGAAACGCCAGTCCCCAAAAAACTCACAGCGACAGAGCGGCGCCGCTCACGCGGCCGGGAACGACGCCGCCCAAGACGACCGTCCGAGACGCCAAAACGATCCACGCCTGAAGCTTGCGACGCCAAAAGAGAGGCGCCCGATGGGCGCCGAGCCCACGACTAGGGCCTCGCCGGGCACTACCAACGCTGCCGAGGCACCTGCCCGGCTCCTAAAGAACAAAGAGAGCAACCGAGACCCGAGGAAGGTCGGAGACACCCAACACAAAACACAGACACGCTGCACAATAACGCACACAGCCTGGAACCGCCCTGCCCGCCACACGTTCCCGTCACGTTGAAGAGGAACCTGCTCCTTTTCCCTGCTCCCAAAGGGGACCGCTTCCCAGACAGCCCGCTCCGCCGCGCCATCCTTAAAACCCCTCCCTCCCCCAACCCCTTCCTCAGCACCGTTGCCTCAGCTTAGCTTTCAAGGGGCCCAGAGTCCCGGTCCACCCATCCTTCAGAAGAACAAGCGCACAGGCAGCCCACTGCATCGGTCCTCCAAGTCCCAGGTGCCTTTTCATCATCTAAACAAAAACAACAAAAATACACACACCGCCCCGTCAGTCAGCATCCCGTCACTCAACAAGGACCTACCCCGCAACGTCCCCCACCTCACGCGCACCCGGCTGATCCGTGCCCATTCCGGACGAGGACGAACGCCACCCCCTGCGGCCCCTAGAGATACCACAGGATACACAAAGTTACCGTCGCTCTGCCAAAAAAGGAAGAACGAACCACACCAGCCCCGCGCCCCTCCCCTCTGCGACCCAGCTCACCTCAAACGCGCATCCAGGCCCAAAGGCAGCCGGCGCACAACCTGCAGAACCAGAGACAAACGCTTCCATTGAGTGGCCGTACGACAGACACCTTGCTCTCAAACAACAGCCTGGCCTTCAACCCCCTCACCTCTCGGACCTCTCGTCGGCATGCGGCGTCTCCCCTCTGAAGCCTGCGGGCGGCACCTGCAAGAACCCAAGCAAAAAAGGACCCGCTCAGGTGCTGTGGGAGTCTCAGGACACCCGCACCAACCCCCCCCCCATCTCAGACACGCACCTTTCCCTCGACAGCTCACCTGCCTGGCCTCCATCACATACGGTCGCCACCTTGAGGCTCGCCCACCACCTGCAAGAGCCAAACGCACGTTGCTCACAACCACCTGCAACGCGGCACCTCAGGACGAATCGCTACGCTTCAGCCCACCCGTCACCGCTCACCCTGTGCGATTCCCCTCCTGTGCCCAGATCCCGCTCGGCTCCTCGCATGCGCCCAAAGAAAAATTACCACAATGGGCTCGTAGAGCCAACAGCCACATCTTCCCTCTAGCTACACCGCACACCAACTCACCTGCTGACAGAGCCGCCCTCCATCACCCTGCACGACTCCTCCCTCGGCACCTGCCAAACCGATGTCAAACAAGTCACCTGCATGCACGGCCACAGCTGAACCACGACACGGGTCTCGATCGCATGTGGGAACACCCCCTTGAGAGCCCAACTAGGGCGGCTCCTAAACATAAGCACAATACATCAAACATTAGGCCCAGCACACAGACAAACCACAACACCCTTGACATGCTACCTGCTCAGCTAAGACTCCAGCTCCCTCTCCCAGACACCTACGGTTCTTCCCTGGGGGCCCAGCCCACAAAACCCAACAGGAATTACTTCCCTCACCCACCGACAACAGCCACTTGATCCAAGACGGCTGCAAAACTCCTCCCCGCTCAAAGCCTGGGCGCATCCCTAGATGCCAGCACCACCCACCTTGCCCTGACTCTCCATCCCCGGGCAGGGCGGCTCCAAGACACACACAGAACAACGCTACACAGAACGCTACAGGCAACGCACCCCGAAGGATGAGAGGCAGCTCTCGGAGAGAACGGCGACACCCAGACGGAAACCCCCGTCCGGCAAGACCGCCTGCGGGACCCCGACGGTGACGTCGGCAGGCCCTACGGCAACACCAGAGAACGCCAACAGCTTCGCGGCCCGTGACAAGAGCTTCCTCTCACAACCGAGACGACAGACGCGCAACCAGCCCAGCTTCAAGACCTAACTGCCTACGGATCAAAGGAAGAAACGCCAGTCCCCAAAAAACTCACAGCGACAGAGCGGCGCCGCTCACGCGGCCGGGAACGACGACGCCCAAGACGACCGTCCGAGACGCCAAAACGATCCACGCCGGAAGCTTGCGACGCCAAAAGAGAAGCGCCCGATGGGCGCCGAGCCCACGACTAGGGCCTCGCCGGGCACTACCAACGCTGCCGAGGCACCTGCCCGGCTCCTAAAGAACAAAGAGAACAACCGAGACCCGAGGAAGGTCGGAGACACCCAACACAAAACACACACGCTGCACAATAACGCACACAGCCTGGAACCCCCCTGCCCGCCACACGTTCCCGTCACGTTGAAGAGGAACCTGCTCCTTTTCCCTGCTCCCAAAGGGGACCGCTTCCCAGACAGCCCGCTCCGCCGCGCCATCCTTAAAACCCCTCCCTCCCCCAACCCCTTCCTCAGCACCGTTGCCTCAGCTTAGCTTTCAAGGGGCCCAGAGTCTCAGTCCACCCATCCTTCAGAAGAACAAGCGCACAGGCAGCCCACTGCATCGGTCCTCCAAGTCCCAGCTGCCTTTTCATCATCTAAACAAAAACAACAAAAATACACACACCGCCCCGTCAGTCAGCATCCCGTCACTCAACAAGGACCTACCCCGCAACGTCCCCCACCTCACGCGCACCCGGCTGATCCGTGCCCATTCCGGACGAGGACGAACGCCACCCCCTGCGGCCCCTAGAGATACCACAGGACACACAAAGTTGCCGTCGCTCTGCCAAAAAAGGAAGAACGAACCACACCAGCCCCGCGCCCCTCCCCTCTGCGACCCAGCTCACCTCAAACGCGCATCCAGGCCCAAAGGCAGCCGGCGCACAACCTGCAGAACCAGAGACAAACGCTTCCATTGAGTGGCCGTACGACACCTTGCTCTCAAACAACAGCCTGGCCTTCAACCCCCTCACCTCTCGGACCTCTCATCGGCATGCGGCGTCTCCCCTCCGAAGCCTGCGGGCGGCACCTGCAAGAACCCAAGCAAAAAAGGACCCGCTCAGGTGCTGCGGGAGTCTCAGGACACCCGCACCAACCCCCCCCATCTCAGACACGCACCTTTCCCTCGACAGCTCACCTGCCTGGCCTCCATCACATACGGTCGCCACCTTGAGGCTCGCCCACCACCTGCAAGAGCCAAACGCACGTTGCTCACAACCACCTGCAACGCGGCACCTCAGGACGAATCGCTACGCTTCAGCCCACCCGTCACCGCTCACCCTGTGCGATTCCCCTCCGGTGCCCAGATCCCGCTCGGCTCCTCGCATGCGCCCAAAGAAAAATTACCACAATGGGCTCGTAGAGCCAACAGCCACATCTTCCCTCTAGCTACACCGCACACCAACTCACCTGCTGACAGCGCCGCCCTCCATCACCCTGCACGACTCCTCCCCCGGCACCTGCCAAACCAATGTCAAACAAGTCACCTGCATGCACGGCCACAGCTGAACCACGACACGGGTCTCGATCGCATGTAGGAACACCCCCTTGAGAGCCCAACTAGGGCGGCTCCTAAACATAAGCACAATACATCAAACATTAAGCCCAGCACACAGACAAACCACAACACCCTTGACATGATACCTGCTCAGCTAAGACTCTAGCTCCCTCCCCCAGACACCTACGGTTGTTCCCTGGGGGCCCAGCCCACAAAACCCAACAGGAATTACTTCCCTCACCCACCGACAACAGCCAGTCGATCCAAGACGGCTGCAAAATTCCTTCCCCCCCTCCACCCCCCCCAAAAGCCTGGGCGCATCCCTAGATGCCAGCACCACCCACCTTGCCCTGACTCTCCATCCCCGGGCAGGGCGGCTCCAAGACACACACAGAACAACGCTACACAGAACGCTACAGGCAACGCACCCCGAAGGATGAGAGGCAGCTCTCGGAGAGAACGGCGACACCCAGACGGAAACCCCCGTCCGGCAAGACCGCCTGCGGGACCCCGACGGTGACGTCGGCAGGCCCTACGGCAACACCAGAGAACGCCAACAGCTTCGCGGCCCGTGACAAGAGCTTCCTCTCACAACCGAGACGACAGACGCGCAACCAGCCCAGCTTCAAGACCTAACTGCCTACGGATCAAAGGAAGAAACGCCAGTCCCCAAAAAACTCACAGCGACAGAGCGGCGCCGCTCACGCGGCCGGGAACGACGACGCCCAAGACGACCGTCCGAGACGCCAAAACGATCCACGCCGGAAGCTTGCGACGCCAAAAGAGAAGCGCCCGATGGGCGCCGAGCCCACGACTAGGGCCTCGCCGGGCACTACCAACGCTGCCGAGGCACCTGCCCGGCTCCTAAAGAACAAAGAGAACAACCGAGACCCGAGGAAGGTCGGAGACACCCAACACAAAACACACACGCTGCACAATAACGCACACAGCCTGGAACCCCCCTGCCCGCCACACGTTCCCGTCACGTTGAAGAGGAACCTGCTCCTTTTCCCTGCTCCCAAAGGGGACCGCTTCCCAGACAGCCCGCTCCGCCGCGCCATCCTTAAAACCCCTCCCTCCCCCAACCCCTTCCTCAGCACCGTTGCCTCAGCTTAGCTTTCAAGGGGCCCAGAGTCTCAGTCCACCCATCCTTCAGAAGAACAAGCGCACAGGCAGCCCACTGCATCGGTCCTCCAAGTCCCAGCTGCCTTTTCATCATCTAAACAAAAACAACAAAAATACACACACCGCCCCGTCAGTCAGCATCCCGTCACTCAACAAGGACCTACCCCGCAACGTCCCCCACCTCACGCGCACCCGGCTGATCCGTGCCCATTCCGGACGAGGACGAACGCCACCCCCTGCGGCCCCTAGAGATACCACAGGACACACAAAGTTGCCGTCGCTCTGCCAAAAAAGGAAGAACGAACCACACCAGCCCCGCGCCCCTCCCCTCTGCGACCCAGCTCACCTCAAACGCGCATCCAGGCCCAAAGGCAGCCGGCGCACAACCTGCAGAACCAGAGACAAACGCTTCCATTGAGTGGCCGTACGACACCTTGCTCTCAAACAACAGCCTGGCCTTCAACCCCCTCACCTCTCGGACCTCTCATCGGCATGCGGCGTCTCCCCTCCGAAGCCTGCGGGCGGCACCTGCAAGAACCCAAGCAAAAAAGGACCCGCTCAGGTGCTGCGGGAGTCTCAGGACACCCGCACCAACCCCCCCCATCTCAGACACGCACCTTTCCCTCGACAGCTCACCTGCCTGGCCTCCATCACATACGGTCGCCACCTTGAGGCTCGCCCACCACCTGCAAGAGCCAAACGCACGTTGCTCACAACCACCTGCAACGCGGCACCTCAGGACGAATCGCTACGCTTCAGCCCACCCGTCACCGCTCACCCTGTGCGATTCCCCTCCGGTGCCCAGATCCCGCTCGGCTCCTCGCATGCGCCCAAAGAAAAATTACCACAATGGGCTCGTAGAGCCAACAGCCACATCTTCCCTCTAGCTACACCGCACACCAACTCACCTGCTGACAGCGCCGCCCTCCATCACCCTGCACGACTCCTCCCCCGGCACCTGCCAAACCAATGTCAAACAAGTCACCTGCATGCACGGCCACAGCTGAACCACGACACGGGTCTCGATCGCATGTAGGAACACCCCCTTGAGAGCCCAACTAGGGCGGCTCCTAAACATAAGCACAATACATCAAACATTAAGCCCAGCACACAGACAAACCACAACACCCTTGACATGATACCTGCTCAGCTAAGACTCTAGCTCCCTCCCCCAGACACCTACGGTTGTTCCCTGGGGGCCCAGCCCACAAAACCCAACAGGAATTACTTCCCTCACCCACCGACAACAGCCAGTCGATCCAAGACGGCTGCAAAATTCCTTCCCCCCCTCCACCCCCCCCAAAAGCCTGGGCGCATCCCTAGATGCCAGCACCACCCACCTTGCCCTGACTCTCCATCCCCGGGCAGGGCGGCTCCAAGACACACACAGAACAACGCTACACAGAACGCTACAGGCAACGCACCCCGAAGGATGAGAGGCAGCTCTCGGAGAGAACGGCGACACCCAGACGGAAACCCCCGTCCGGCAAGACCGCCTGCGGGACCCCGACGGTGACGTCGGCAGGCCCTACGGCAACACCAGAGAACGCCAACAGCTTCGCGGCCCGTGACAAGAGCTTCCTCTCACAACCGAGACGACAGACGCGCAACCAGCCCAGCTTCAAGACCTAACTGCCTACGGATCAAAGGAAGAAACGCCAGTCCCCAAAAAACTCACAGCGACAGAGCGGCGCCGCTCACGCGGCCGGGAACGACGACGCCCAAGACGACCGTCCGAGACGCCAAAACGATCCACGCCGGAAGCTTGCGACGCCAAAAGAGAAGCGCCCGATGGGCGCCGAGCCCACGACTAGGGCCTCGCCGGGCACTACCAACGCTGCCGAGGCACCTGCCCGGCTCCTAAAGAACAAAGAGAACAACCGAGACCCGAGGAAGGTCGGAGACACCCAACACAAAACACACACGCTGCACAATAACGCACACAGCCTGGAACCCCCCTGCCCGCCACACGTTCCCGTCACGTTGAAGAGGAACCTGCTCCTTTTCCCTGCTCCCAAAGGGGACCGCTTCCCAGACAGCCCGCTCCGCCGCGCCATCCTTAAAACCCCTCCCTCCCCCAACCCCTTCCTCAGCACCGTTGCCTCAGCTTAGCTTTCAAGGGGCCCAGAGTCTCAGTCCACCCATCCTTCAGAAGAACAAGCGCACAGGCAGCCCACTGCATCGGTCCTCCAAGTCCCAGCTGCCTTTTCATCATCTAAACAAAAACAACAAAAATACACACACCGCCCCGTCAGTCAGCATCCCGTCACTCAACAAGGACCTACCCCGCAACGTCCCCCACCTCACGCGCACCCGGCTGATCCGTGCCCATTCCGGACGAGGACGAACGCCACCCCCTGCGGCCCCTAGAGATACCACAGGATACACAAAGTTACCGTCGCTCTGCCAAAAAAGGAAGAACGAACCACACCAGCCCCGCGCCCCTCCCCTCTGCGACCCAGCTCACCTCAAACGCGCATCCAGGCCCAAAGGCAGCCGGCGCACAACCTGCAGAACCAGAGACAAACGCTTCCATTGAGCGGCCGTACGACAGACACCTTGCTCTCAAACAACAGCCTGGCCTTCAACCCCCTCACCTCTCGGACCTCTCGTCGGCATGCGGCGTCTCCCCTCTGAAGCCTGCGGGCGGCACCTGCAAGAACCCAAGCAAAAAAGGACCCGCTCAGGTGCTGCGGGAGTCTCAGGACACCCGCACCAACCCCCCCCATCTCAGACACGCACCTTTCCCTCGACAGCTCACCTGCCTGGCCTCCATCACATACGGTCGCCACCTTGAGGCTCGCCCACCACCTGCAAGAGCCAAACGCACGTTGCTCACAACCACCTGCAACGCGGCACCTCAGGACGAATCGCTACGCTTCAGCCCACCCGTCACCGCTCACCCTGTGCGATTCCCCTCCGGTGCCCAGATCCCGCTCGGCTCCTCGCATGCGCCCAAAGAAAAATTACCACAATGGGCTCGTAGAGCCAACAGCCACATCTTCCCTCTAGCTACACCGCACACCAACTCACCTGCTGACAGCGCCGCCCTCCATCACCCTGCACGACTCCTCCCCCGGCACCTGCCAAACCAATGTCAAACAAGTCACCTGCATGCACGGCCACAGCTGAACCACGACACGGGTCTCGATCGCATGTAGGAACACCCCCTTGAGAGCCCAACTAGGGCGGCTCCTAAACATAAGCACAATACATCAAACATTAGGCCCAGCACACAGACAAACCACAACACCCTTGACATGCTACCTGCTCAGCTAAGACTCTAGCTCCCTCCCCCAGACACCTACGGTTGTTCCCTGGGGGCCCAGCCCACAAAACCCAACAGGAATTACTTCCCTCACCCACCGACAACAGCCAGTCGATCCAAGACGGCTGCAAAATTCCTTCCCCCCCTCCACCCCCCCCAAAAGCCTGGGCGCATCCCTAGATGCCAGCACCACCCACCTTGCCCTGACTCTCCATCCCCGGGCAGGGCGGCTCCAAGACAAACACAGAACAACGCTACACAGAACGCTACAGGCAACGCACCCCGAAGGATGAGAGGCAGCTCTCGGAGAGAACGACGACACCCAGACGGAAACCCCCGTCCGGCAAGACCGCCTGCGGGACCCCGACGGTGACGTCGGCAGGCCCTACGGCAACACCAGAGAACGCCGACAGCTTCGCGGCCCGTGACAAGAGCTTCCTCTCACAACCGAGACGACAGACGCGCAACCAGCCCAGCTTCAAGACCTAACCGCCTACGGATGCAAGGAAGAAACGCCAGTCCCCAAAAAACTCACAGCGACAGAGCGGCGCCGCTCACGCGGCCGGGAACGACGCCGCCCAAGACGACCGTCCGAGACGTCAAAACGATCCACGCCTGAAGCTTGCGACGCCAAAAGAGAGGCGCCCGATGGGCGCCGAGCCCACGACTAGGGCCTCGCCGGGCACTACCAACGCTGCCGAGGCACCTGCCCGGCTCCTAAAGAACAAAGAGAACAACCGAGACCCGAGGAAGGTCGGAGACACCCAACACAAAACACACACGCTGCACAATAACGCACACAGCCTGGAACCCCCCTGCCCGCCACACGTTCCCATCACGTTGAAGAGGAACCTGCTCCTTTTCCCTGCTCCCAAAGGGGACCGCTTCCCAGACAGCCCGCTCCGCCGCGCCATCCTTAAAACCCCTCCCTCCCCCAACCCCTTCCTCAGCACCGTTGCCTCAGCTTAGCTTTCAAGGGGCCCAGAGTCCCGGTCCACCCATCCTTCAGAAGAACAAGCGCACAGGCAGCCCACTGCATCGGTCCTCCAAGTCCCAGGTGCCTTTTCATCATCTAAACAAAAACAACAAAAATACACACACCGCCCTGTCAGTCAGCATCCCATCACTCAACAAGGACCTACCCCGCAACGTCCCCCACCTCACGCGCACCCGGCTGATCCGTGCCCATTCCGGACGAGGACGAACGCCACCCCCTGCGGCCCCTAGAGATACCACAGGATACACAAAGTTACCGTCGCTCTGCCAAAAAAGGAAGAACGAACCACACCAGCCCCGCGCCCCTCCCCTCTGCGACCCAGCTCACCTCAAACGCGCATCCAGGCCCAAAGGCAGCCGGCGCACAACCTGCAGAACCAGAGACAAACGCTTCCATTGAGTGGCCGTACGACAGACACCTTGCTCTCAAACAACAGCCTGGCCTTCAACCCCCTCACCTCTCGGACCTCTCGTCGGCATGCGGCGTCTCCCCTCCGAAGCCTGCGGGCGGCACCTGCAAGAACCCAAGCAAAAAAGGACCCGCTCAGGTGCTGCGGGAGTCTCAGGACACCCGCACCAACCCCCCCCATCTCAGACACGCACCTTTCCCTCGACAGCTCACCTGCCTGGCCTCCATCACATACGGTCGCCACCTTGAGGCTCGCCCACCACCTGCAAGAGCCAAACGCACGTTGCTCACAACCACCTGCAACGCGGCACCTCAGGACGAATCGCTACGCTTCAGCCCACCCATCACCGCTCACCGTAGCCTTCGCTGAGGTCTCATCACCACACTGTGTCTCTCCCACAAAGCCTACATGGAACATGTGCAAGAACTTAAGGAAGAAGATACATGCTACGATATTACCCACAACAGCAACCTACCCACGCCGAATCCCGTTCTCACACATCTTTTCTTTGACAGCTTGCCTGCCCAGCCTCTGTCAGTTCCAGCTGCCACTTTGAGGCTCACCCATCACCTGTAACACACAAGTAACACAGGTCACTTTTACCTTCGCTATCAACACAACACCTCAGAAAGAACCGCTACTTCAGCACACCAATCACCTCTCACCTTGATCCACTCCCCTCCTGTGTCCAGCTCACACTTGGCTCATTCCTTACTGCCTTCTAACCCCCCAAAACACACTGCAGACTCATTCAGCCATCAGTCACATCTTCCTTCTATATACCACACACTGGCCTACCTTCTTACAGCATTTCCCCAGCTTTCCTCTGTCACCCTGAACAACTCCTCCGCCGCCTCTGGAAAAAAAGGACATGGTGGAAGTCACCTGGATGCACAGCAATAGCTTAAATGATCCATAGGTCTTGCTCCCATGTAGGAATACCATGTAGAGCCCAACTACCACCTGCCATTAAAGGACATACGTTAACTCAAGCATTACACCCTATACACGTACAAACCTGAAGACCGTTAGGATATACTCTCAGCTAGCACTCTAGCTGCCAGCTACAGTCATCCCCTTAACATCTACAAAATACTACTAAAGTTACTGACCTTTCCCATTGCTTTTGGCTCTCGGCTCTGCACAAGCCTACAGAGGGTTTTACAGAAGTCTATGGATATTAACTATACACTTGTATTGCTCTTCTTTTCTTAAAGAAACAGCATATATAAATTCCCATACATAAATGCATACAGAACACTCACCCTAACCCCTACCGCATCTTATCAATACTCTTAACAGTTAATGTCAACACCTTCTAGATTACACAAGAGCGTTAATGAAAATAATTTTAAGATTCAATAAAGTTGAGAATACCAATAATAAAAAGAAACATACTCAAAACTAAAAAGAAAAAAATAACAGAACAACATACTACCAAGCCATCTTACCACACCTGAACCTCCAATGCAGTATTAGATAAGGAAAAACATATAAGTTTAGACACAAATGATCTTTCAAATTTAAATGCCACCAACCCTTATTGAGTTCTAAAAGCCTTACCTCTCACAAGCATCTGCATTTCTTTAAATATCAAAACATACCTATCCAAAAATATTTAAACAGCTCAAAACTTACAATTAAGCACAGGAACACCAAAGCACCCACACTGGAGAAACCCAGGAGGAAAGTGAGCTCCCTCACCAGAGGCTGTGGCTCATATACCCCGGGCCCTGCCCACCACCCTTCCCACAATCACCTGGGAAAGGGGAGGGGTGAACCACCACAGGGTATAAAGGCAGCTGAAGGAACAGCAGGGAGTTTTCTCGAGTGCTTTATGTTAACAGCATGGAAGAAGACAAAAAGAGTGGTTCTTACTGTAATTGTACTACTATTTGTTTTTCTTCACCTACGTGTATTGCATCAGCAATGTGGCCAGGTAAGAAATTAAACTTCATTTTCCTGGGATGTATACAGGGAAAAACCATGTCTGTCTTAATAATTTATATAGAAGAGCAGCTCCTGGATTATAATAGCACTATTATGACCATTAGTTGTATGTTTTACTTTTCTGTAAAACAGAAGAGTTATACAATTATGGTTCATTTCTAGCAAAACCACACATACTATCTATATACTAGCAGAGCTATAGTCTAGATATGACTGAATGGCAAAGTGAATTAAATCTCTGGCTCAAATGAGATTATTTTCTATAAATCACTGATAATTCAGAGTAATTTTGACACTCTGATTTCCTTAAGACACTGATAGCAGTCTCAAAGGACAAAAATTACAAAAGGGAAATACAGGAATGGTATCAAAAGTTATATGAAGTGTCCTAATGAGCATATAAGCAGCTAAATAAAGAATAAATGGGGAAGTGCAATAAAAACTCATTGAGACGTGTGTTGCTAAAAATAGATCCAGGCTATTGATTCTCCAAGAACCTCGAGAGAAGGTCAGAGCCACCCGTAGACATTTTTGGGGTACCAGATACCAAAGAGAAACATACTATAAGACAGAAAACAAATTAATTACTGTGGAGTACAAAGATGGCTTTAGGAAAGGTCCTGGCAGAACAAGAGGCGTTGTCACAGGGATAGGAATAGTTTCTAATGGACCAGAGAAACTAAAGCAGTGGTGAGAATGCAGGAAGCTCAAAAGGGAATTGACCAAACTAACAGATATTCTCGGGGGAGCCGGAACAGGGGGGCGGCAAAGAATTAAGAAAAAAGTGATCGGGGTAACAGATACCGACTCAGGAATAGAGCTGGAGGGTAAAGAGGGGTGAAAAGTGCCCTTCTGAGCTAGAACAGGGTCCTGGGCTATCTCTATGAGGGGATGTCTCGTGGGAACTCAGCAAACGGAGCAGAGGAGTCCCGAGGGAGCCCAAGACACCAAAGCAGCCTTGGAGCGGGAGCCTGAGGAGAGTCTAGGAAAGGACTGTGACTAGGATAGAAGATGTCCTGAGGAAGGCAGAGAGACAGAAAAGTATTTGGGGATGTGACAATTACATCCAGAGGGCATCTGAGCTCAGTAAACGCAACGTGAGAAAGCCAGGGAACAAATGGAGGCACAAACAGAAGGAAGAAAGGACAGAATGACTGCTGTGCGCAGCATATACAGACTCGGGAAATCTTCAGATGGTGAGAGAGGGGCGCGAGTGCCGCGGCAAAGCTAAAAGCGCGCAGAATGCGACCTCAAAGGGACCGGTAGGTGTTGCGGCACCCTGAGGGGTCGTGGATGAGGCGCAGAGACAAAAGAATGCTCTGGGAAATGAGGATACGGTCTGGAGGGGTGTGACCAAATTACAGATCTCCTCAGGAGCCGGGGACCGGCTGGAGGTACCGTAGTCAGCAGACGGTATGCTAAGAGTGCTCCGAGGCACAAGCAAACCCGAAGACTGGGTTCAGAGATAACAAGGGAAGACCAAAGTCCGCTACTGAGCTAAAACAGGGTTGTGGGACGCAAAGGGGCTCTCTGGACGCACGGTGACTGGGAGCGGAGGGGTCACGAAAGGCTCGCGGGGTAAGAGATTGAAAAGGAGAGTAAATGCTACCAAAATGCTGTGGAGCACAGGGAAGGTCTCGGGAGGCATCCTAGATGGCATAGAAAAGAAAAAGATTGCTCTTTTTTGGGAACAGATGTCTTGGAGAGGTGCGATTGCAACAACAATGTGCTGCTGGGGAACGTCTAAGACGGTGAGGTAAAAGGCCTATGAGGTAAAAGAAGACATTTTAAAAGCTGCGACACTAACAAAAGACAAGAAATTATTCAAGTGTTAATACAGCCAATGGATAACATTAGGCAGAGGAGTTAAAAACTGATAGTAAAGAAATAGGGAAAAACATAAAACACCAAAGGCCAAGTGACTTGGAGATGTAGGGGAAAAAAAAATCAAGTGTGGGATGTTAGAAAAACAAAGAGAAAAATGAAAAGACGGACAGGAAACTGAAACGGGAGCGGAAAGAAAGTTAAAATGCAGCAGTACTAATGAAAGACAAGAAATAATTCTGAGAAACAGCAAAGGGAATAAAAGTAGACAGAACATTTAGGAAGCAAGAGATTAGGAAAAGGAAGGGCAAAAATAGATAGGGACAGACATCTAAAAGAGACAGCAAATTTTAAAAGCTGTGACGCTAAGGGAAGAGAAGAAATAATTTTAAAAAGACAGCAAAGGGAGAAAAATTGGCATAGAAAAGGTTTAAAAAGCAAGGGGGATTATGGAAATAAAGATAAAATTTAAAACATAGGGACAGCAAACGGATGAAGAAAACTGGTGAAGTGATGGTGTTAAGGGAAGACATATACTTGAAAGAAAACAGAGCAAAATAAGCACAGGAAACTGGCTAAAGAAGGAATCTAAAAAGTGACAGGGATTAGGGAAACCTAGAGCAAACTATTAATAATAGGGATGGAAAATAGAAAAATATTATAAAAGCAAAGGTACTGCTACTAAGGACAAGAAATAACTAAAACATAAAGACACCAGATAAAATTGTACAAAATTTTAGAGGAAAATACGATTCAAGAAATGAGGGAAAAAATTAATAGCAGCAACGGTCAAGTAAAATGGAAATGTAGAAAGTAAGTGGAAAAAGCAAGGTCATTAGTGAAATAGAAGAAATAACTTTTTTTAAACTTCCAGAGGAATGAGAGTTAACTTATAAATAACATTTAAAAAGGAAGAACTTATAGGAAAATACAAGAAAAAATTAAAACAGAGACGGTAACCTAGAAGGGAGGTAGAAAGGAAATGGAAAAAGCGAGGGTGCTAAAGAGAGATGAGAAATAATTTTGCAAAGACAGCAAAGAGAACTGAGGTTGCTGTAGAAAGAAAGCCTAGCCAGCAGTGCGTATTAGGAAATAAAGACAATCTTATGCAATAAGGACAGTGACCCGAAACAGACGTGAAAAGGAAATGTAAAAAGCGAGAGCGCTATGAAAAACAATTGAGAAGTAACACCGGCGAACGAGACAAAAGTAGGAAAGTTTAAAAGCCGAGGGATTAAGAGACAATAACAACTAAAAAATAGTAATAGAAATAAAAGACAGACATAAAATTTTAAAAGCGATGGTGCTAAGGAAAGAGCTGAAAATGAACAAATGACCACAGTAAAGGTGATAATAGTACACAAAAAGAACAAAAAGAACAAAACGGGTGGTTAGGGTACCACTGGAAAAAAATTAAAAGGGATTGAATAAGGAGTTCAGCTATCTCAAAGGGGGAAAAGCATTCTTCCTTGGGAATTTGCAGGGCTTGGGGAGGCGGCTTTAAGGGAGACTTGAAGGGAAAGGGATATAGCCAGGCTTGCTAAAGAAGAGCCTAGGGGCGGCGTGCCGAGCTCGAGGGTGAAATCAATATCCCACCTTGAGCAGGTCTACCCCGATGCACGCAGCATAGATGCCGTAAGGCAGGAGATAGAAGCTGTTGTGCAGCGGGATAGCTTTGATTTTCTTGCCGTCGCAGACATCGCAGAATCATAGAACGTTCTGGGTCAGAAGGGACCCATGAGGATTAGAGTCCAACTCCTTTCCCTGCACAGGACAACCCCAAATTCACCCCATGCCTCTGATGGTGTTGCCCTAGTGCTACTTGATTATTGTCAGGCTTGGCGCTGTGCCTGCTTCCCTGGGGAGCCTGTTCCGTGGCCCTCTGAGTGAAAAACCTTTTCCTAATACCCACCCTAAACCTCCCCTGGACCATCCTCCTGCCGTTCCCTCAGGTCCTATTGTTGGTCACCGGAGAAAAATGATCGGCACCTGCGCCTCCTCCACCCCTTGTGAGGAAGCTGCAGAGGGAGATGAGGTCTCCCTGTCTCTAGGCTTAATAAACCAAGTGACTTTAGCTGCTCCTAGTACGGTTTCTCACCAGATGCGGTGGGATGCCTCGTACGATTCGAGTGCTGCGATGGATGGCTCTAATCTCTTTCGAAGGGTTAGGCAAGGAAGGAGATGTGGTGGGGTGGCTCTGTATGTTACGTACTGTTTTGGCTGTAGAGAGCTCAATGATTGGGAGGATGAGGTTGACGGCTTATGGGTAAGGATGAGGGGAAAGGCCAACGAGGCAGGTATCCAGCTGGGGGTCTGCTGTAGACCACCTGACTGCAATGAAGAAGTAGCTGAAGAATTCTACAGGCAGCTGGCAGAACTCTCCCAGTTGCTACCCCTTATTCTCATGGGGCACTTGAACTTACCAGATGTCTGCTGGAAAGAAAACGCAGCAGAGGAAACTGTCTAGGAGGTTCATGGAGCAAGTGGAAGGTAACTTCCTGATGCAGCTGGTAAATGAGCCTACTGGGGAGGTGCCTCGACTGACCTGCTCTTTAGAAACAGAAGGACTGGTGGGAGATGGGGGGGTTGGAAGCCATTTTGTGCCTAGCGACTGCACCCTGATGGAATTCCTGATGCCTGGCAAAATAAGGAAGGGGGGCTGGCAAAATCTATACCGTGGACTTGTGGAGGGCAGGCTTTGGACTCTTCAGGATGCTGGTTGAAAGGGTTCCTTGGGAGGAAGTCCTGAAGGGCTAAGGGGTCCTGGAAGGCTGGACGTTGAAGAAGGAAATCTGGAAGGTACAGAACCAGGTTGTCCCCGTGTGCAGTAAGACAAACGGGCAGGAAGATGACAGGCCTGGCTGAACAGAGAGCTTTTGCGGTGGCTCGGTGGGGGGTGAGGGGAAAGGAGAGTTTACTGCTTTTGAAGAATGGGTAGGCAAGTCAAGAACAGAACACAGAGCTTGTTATGCCAATCGGAGAGCAAACCAGGAAGGCAAAAGCCCAGCTAGAACTCAACTGGCCACTGTTATTAGAGATGACAAAACATGCTTTTACATATATGCTAACAGAAAGAGAGCCAAAGAGAATCTCCAGCCTCTACTGGGGGCCGGGGTGGGGAATGCTGCCACTGAGGACTAGACTGAGGTACTTGATGCCTTCTTGGCCTCAGTCTCTAGTAGACTGGCTGTTTATCACCAGGGTAGTAATGGTTCACCTTCAGTGTGCTCACCAGGCATGTACAGGATGAGCAGGGGATCAGGCCCAGACACTGCAGGTTCTGCCTGACCAACCCAGTCTCCTTCTATGACCAGGTGACCCACCCAGTGGATGAGGGAAGGGCCGTGGATGTCATCTACCTGTACTTCAGTAAAGCCTTTGACACTGTCTCCCACAGCATTCTCCTGGAGAAGCTGGTGGTTCCTAGCTTGGACAGGTGTACTCCTTGAGTACAAAACCAGCTGGATGGCTGAGCCCCAAGAGTAGTGGTGACAGAGGTTAAGCCAAATTTGTGGCTGGTCATGAGCGCTGTTCCCCAGGGGTCAGCTTTAGGACTAGTCTTGTTCCATGTCTATATCAATGACCTGAATGAGGGGACAGTGTGCCTTCAGTAAGTTTGCAGATGATACCAAGTTGGGCGGGAGTGTTCATCTGCTTGAGGGTAGGAAGGCTCTGCAGAGGGATCTGGACAGGCTGGACCCATGGCCTGACGTCAACTCTATGAGAATTAACAAGGCTGAGTGCCGGGTCCTGTGCTCGGGTCACAACGACCCCATGCAATGCTACAGGCTTGGGGAAGAGCGGCTGGAAAACTGTGCGGCAGAGAAGGACCCGGGGGTGCTGGTTGACAGCCGGCTGAACGTGAGGCGGTGGTCTGCCTGGGTCGGCAGGGAGGCCGATGGGGTCCTGCCTTGTATCAGAACTGTTGTCAGCCTAAGGCATAGTATATCAGTTCAGTCAAAGGAGGTTTCTAAGTAAATGGATCAGCTTGAAACACAACACATCCTTTACAGCTTAAGTGAGTAGAACACTTGAAAACACTATTAACAGCTATTTATACTAAAAATCTGATCAAAATGGTACCACACTAAACATTCTTGCTGGTGTTAGAAAAAGCCTCATCCCTTCCTTACGGCACTGCTGCAGGGAGATAACCCTATGAGACTGCAGGGCAATGCTATAGCGTAACAAGAATCTATGCTTACCGATTCACCACCACAGCTACAGCTCTTTCGCTGCTGCTGCTGCACATCATGCTTACGCAATGAAGCCCAAAGTGTCAAACCTAAAGGAATAAAATCAGGGGAACACAGCTGCCCTTCTGAAGGCAGGCTGCCCGGGGTGAGGGGGGCAGCTGTGCGTCGGGGCACAGGGCAGCCAGGCAGACCAGATGCCAGCGGCTGCCCTGCAAAGGAGTTGTGCGCTGCTGAGCCTTGGGCTTCGTTGGCTTGGCAGCGCCTCGCCTCGCCACTGCTCATCCTGCGTAAGCACGAGGCTTCAGCGAGCACAGAACAGGAGGCCAGGGGAAGCGGGGGGGAGGAATGTCACCGGGGAAAAAAAGTCATGCAGGGGGGCCATCTCAGGGGACAGCGTCTGGGAGGGCACAGACACATGCAGAGGAAGGGTGGGGGAGGAGACAGACACTGCTGGACAGGAGCATGTCTGGGCAGACACGCCATGGGGAACGTGCATGGGGATGACTGACACCAGGGGGTCCCCCCAGGATAATCCACAACAGGCAACTCACCTGGGATAACCTGCAGCAGATGATCCGCTCCAGATAACTGACGCACTGCAGAAAACCCATTCCAGACAAGCCCCAGAAATGCCCTTCCAAATGCAGGTGTTTCACACCTAGTAATCTCCAAATTAGGATTTTCATGGTGTTTTTTTCTTTATAGGGTTGGGTTGGTCAATTATTGCTTTGGGGTGTTGGGTTTTTATGTTATCTTTGGGTTGTGTTGTTTTCCATTTTGCTGGGTTTCTTGGGGATTTGTGGGTTGGGTCCTTTTTTTTTTCCCCCATAATATAAAACTTGGGGTTGTTCTTCAAAAATACTGTATAAAGTGGGGGGGGGGGGGGGGTGTGTGTTTTTGAACCACAAAAATTGGTGATTTTCAGTTTGTTCTGTGGGTTTCTTCATTTGGAGTTTTTTGTAGGTTTTTTTTGTGGTGTGTGTTTTGTCACTCCCCAGCCCACCTACCTGATGTGCGGAAAGCGGACTCCACAATCTGTAAGATTGTGAAGTAGGTATGTTTATTCAGCACGGGGGGTAGTCCCACCAAATCATGCATGCCTGTGTGATAGTTTGTCTTCCATTTATATAGTAAAGCATTACAGATACATACAATTTCCCAATACGCCTATAGATATGCATGACCTTTCCCCACGTCGTATTAAAATTAGCCAAAAAAGTAGTTTCCATAAATCTTTCCCAACTGAGCTTGCACAGTGCCTCCTCGTGGTGGTGATCGGGGGTAGTAAAGATGAAGGCTGCTGGCTCCTCTTCATCACCGCTAGTAACCTTTTGGTTTTGCGCAGACTCAGTTATCTCTTGACACTTGTCCAAACTACTGTTTTACCTGTTTTAGCTGGTTCTTTAGACAATTTTCTATCCTTGTCAGGAATTTGTCCTTCGCAAGTGGATGCCAGGCCTCCTTGCTAATTATATTACACAGCGGCTAGATAAGCGTTCCGCAACAATTAACTTTCAGCTGGATAAGCATTCAGAGATAGAACAGTTAACTTCTGGTTTTGCATCTTAAGAGCCCCTTCCCCCTTTCATACCCCCCAGCCATTTTCTTGCTTTCCAGCTGCACAAATCCACCTGGAGTTGACTCTTCCAGTTTTCTTTCCCCCAAAACTGTTTGGGTTTTTGTTTAGTGTTTTTCTGTTTGCTTTGGTTCCACCACCCCCCACCACTGCAGACCCAGACTCGAAAGGTTTGGGGTTCTTTTGTGCCCTGGCAGCAGCTCCCACTCCGCATATGCGGCCCCATAGGGGTAAATCCCCATTTGGGGGAATCAGGCCCACACTGGGATAGGAAAAGGAGAAGGCGAGAGGGGCAACATTTGAAAGCGCATTTGTATCTTCACTTGATGGGGGGAGTTGAGGGGGGTTGTCAAATTTATAAATCCTGTGTATAAATAGGGTTTCTTTGCATTTTAAAAACCTTAAATAGCATAGACATTTACACTTATGTGTCTACTTACACATCCATATGCTTATAGAATACATATATTTTACACATATCTATTTAGATATGTTTACTCTTGGCTATATTTACACTTACACAGAATAGCTATTTACACATACCTGTTTAGGCTTACATATCAATACATATATAGAACACCTATTTAGACTAGCTATCTGCTTACTTATACTTTTCTGACACTTTCATCTTTTTCAACTTCTCTATTTAGACATCTACTTACAATTACATGTATTTAGACTTATTTATTTCACTATATATATAATCTATATTTAGATTAGACATCTACTTAGACTATGTAACACACAGTAAGTGTAGATGCTCACTCTAGTCAGACTTCCTTCTATTTTTAATTCCTTCATAAATCCTTTTTCTTCATTTTAAACTCCTTTATTTTTTATTTTAAATATATGTAGACAGGCGAGTTACTTTTGTATTTTAAAATCCTGTATCTCAATGTAGAATTCTTTCTATCCTAAAATCCATTTATACATCTATAAAGTAATAATACTTTTCAATATATATAAAATAAGAGGTTTTCTCTAATTCAGTGCCTCACACCCACGTTGGCTTAAAATATTTTTCTTAATAGACCCCTGAATTTTCAGGCGTTTTTGGGCTGCAACCCCCCTTTTTGAGGGGGGGAACCCCTAGATGACCCACACACACACTGACCTGCTCCTCTGATGCATTATCAGCTCCCCCAGTGACACTGGGGTGCCCTGCATGACATCATCACCCCCCCAGGACTCCCCCTATTTTATTATAGTAAGGTTGGACTAGGTGATCCCTGAGGTCCCCTCCAACCTGAGATTCTGTGATTCACCCCCAAGAAGGGCACTAAACAAGGGAATCTGCTCCAACCTGCAGCTCATTAAGAGTGTCATTTGCAAAGGTACACACACCCACTCCCCAAAAAAAGGGGAGCTCTGCTAAAATCTAAAAGGTGGGGCAGCCCCCCCAGCCCCTGTCCGCAGGCTAGCGGCCATCCCACGGCAAAGCAGGAGCGTGCCAGAGGACAGTGTCATGTCTCTCTCGGGCTCTGCTCGGCCATGCCCCCCCTCTGGGACGGGCTCCCAGGGGTGACAAACAGCCCCGGTCCCTGGGGGCCCCGACTCTCCCCACCAGGCAGCCCTCGCGGCCGCACCTGCGGGGCACCCGCTGGAGACAGAGCCGGGAGCCCCCAGGCAGAGGGACGGCCCCTTACCTTCACCACGCTTAACGACCGGCAGGCAAACCCGGGCCGGGGGGCATCTCTTGAGCATCACGAGACACTGAGAAGACATCTGAAAAACAGAAATCCCAAACTATATTTCAGCACGTGAATAAAATAGCACAGAAGAAAATGGAGGAGCTCAGTCAACATAAGGGATAGGAAGGAAATTGAGCCGCAGCAAGATTCTGGGCAAACGGGTCACGTCAAAACACAACACCTCCTTTAAAAGCTAGAGGGACTGGAACACTTGGAAACGGTATTAAGACTAACCGATACCATTTTGAACAGATTCTTCGCGTAACACTGAACGCTCTGGCTGGTGCTGGAAAACGTCTCATCCCTTCCTTACGGCACCGCTGCGGGGAGATAACCCCGTGAGGCTGCGGGGCAAAGTTGTACCGGAACCGGAACCTCCGCTTACAGATCCGCCGCAGCAGCTACAGCCCTCGCCCTGCCGCCGCACGTCTTGCTGCCTGGCTCCATGAAGCCTGAAGCGAAGCGTCAAACTTGAAAGAGTAATGTAAAAAATTAAGAATAAATCTCCGTAATGCACTTTGTGCTGAGAAGGCGGGCGCGTGTTTACGCACATCCAATATGAGCGTCTAGGCTCTGAAAGCTTTCCATTTTCCTTCTGCGTTCATTTAACTCACACAGCCGTTCACACCCGCCATAAGATTATCTATCTCCAAAATACACAGCAGCAACGTGACTGGGGGGTTTTGGCGTGTTATGGAGTCGGGAGGGACGTCCGCCCAGCTGTCCTGCCCAAGAGATGCTGCTGAACTGCCAGGGAAACGCGCATCCAAAGCGAGACTGAAATAAAATACTTAAGAGCGCTCCCTCAAAATACTGGTGGGAAAAAACCGCCCCCACCCCAACATTCAGTCACCCCTCGTTAAATATTTACAACAAATACCTACCTGCTTAAGTACACCTAACAAATCATACGCTACATCTGCTCGGCAGTTACAGCTGAAACAGCGCAAGTCACATTGTTAATCAGACGATGTTAGCTTTTTTTAAACTTTCATTTATGACAGAGGAATCGGTGAGTGAAGAGATCCCCAATACAGTTTTACTTTTTTGCGGAAAAAAATAATACCGCAACAAAAAACCACACAAATCAAATCCCCAGTGTTGCAATACATAGGGGAACCATATTTTTATGGTATCTCGACTGTTACAACTGAGAACCCAAGCACTACCAATGCCATCAACATTTGGAGTATGTGCTGTGCTTGGATCTCCGCAAGGACCATTGATTTTTTTATCTTAAAAAAAAAAAAAGCAGTACTTCGCAAGTCTTGTGCTGATGAGTTCTACTGACAAAGACATTGTCTCTAAGATGCACTCTGATGGCAAGTTCATAGAATGCAACCTCACTGAATAAGAAATATCTCAATTTTTCAAGATCTCTTCCTAACAAAAGTCACACTGTGGGGCTTTCAGATCGGCCAGATTATGAATCCTTTCACAACAAGAAACACACCAGCTAACCAGGATATTCTTGCAGTGGCCAGGTGCCTCTTCATCATGTAAAAAAGAAAAAAACCCAGAGCCAGCAATAAGTATCACACGGGTCAACACAGATCTCTTCCAGAGCACCCCCCTCATCAACACGAACATGCCCATCGGCTCACCTGCTCTGCACAGGTTCCAGCATCACCCCCCGCTTCCGTCATCGCTTGTGGCACCAAATGTATCAACACACAGTAAACTACCGTTACGCTCGTGAGAAATCACCGCCCCGTGACTTCCTCGTTACTACGCAGCTCGCTTCTAATGCTCATACGCCATTCCAAAGACGGCCCACGTGCTACCTACAGAACTGAAGAGCTCGACGACGGACCACAGCATTCTCTGATCTTAGATGTTGGCCGCTGCCCCACCTTCTCAGACCTCTCATAGGCATGCGGCAGCACCGCTCCGAGCCTGCCAGCGGCACCTGCAAAAAGCCAAGCGAAAAGGCACCTCCCGAGATGCTGCCCGATGCCACAGCCTGCCCGCACCGATCCCCGTCTCGCACCCCTTTCCCTCGACAGCCTCCCTCCCAGCCTACGCCACTTCCAGGTGCCGTGTCCAGCTCGCCCGCCGTCCGTAACACCCGAACAACGCGCGTTGCTTATAACTTCCCCAGCAACACAACACCTCAGAAAAGAGCTGCTACTTCAGCCCACCAATCGCCACTCGCCTTGCTCGACTTGCCTCCTTTGCTCATTGCTACGCTACTTCAAAACCAAAACAAAAGACAAACGCAAGGAGCAACGGAGTCATAGAGCCATCGGTCACATCTTCCCTCTATATACACCACGCACCAACTCACCCGCTTACATCGGTCCCCTCGGTTCCCCTCCGTCGCCCTGCACGACTCGTCCCTCGGCATCTCCAAAACCAATACCAAACAAGTCGCCTGGTTGCACAGCAGTACCTTAACGGTTCCTGAAGACCGACTATAACCTGCCATTAAAACAAACATATGACATCAAACATGAAGCCCTACGCACGTACAAGCTTGAACACCCTGCAGAGGTAATCTGCTCAGCTGAACTCTAGCCGCCTCTCCCAGATAGCTACGGTCACGGCCTCCGAGCCCACAAAATGTCACGGTGATTACGGTCCTCGCCCGCTGAGGAGGGCCACTCAATCCGAGATGACGGTACAACCTTTCCCCCAACAGCCTTGGCACAGCAACAGATGAACCCTAACCTCTCCTCGCTGTGCCACCTACCCGACTCTACAGGGCCAGCAAGGCGGTCCGAGACAAACTCAAACGCACACACCAACGCTATGAGAAACGCTACAAACTGCGCGCCTCCGAGACGAGAGAACGCTCTCGGCAAACAGAGGGACAACTGGACGGAAGAGCTCGTCCAGCAACAAGACCTGCGGAACCCTGACAGTGACGCAAGGAGGCCCTAACGCGATCCAAAAAGATTAGAAGAGCGTCAGGGCCCGTGACAAGAAGTTCCTGTCAAAACTGAGAGGGAGGAGGCACAAGAAGCCCAGCTACAAGACCTAAGAACGTAAGGATGCAGGGAAGAAATTACACTCCTTGAAAATGGACAGCGACAGAGCAGAGCTGTTCACGCATCTGGGAACGATGTCGCAGACAACAACTGCCCAGAAACTCCTCAAACAACAGAGCGATCCACACTTTAAACTGTAACACGCAAAAAAAGAAGCACCCAAAGGGCGCCAGCCCCACAATTAGAACCTTGCCAGCCCCTCGGGATAGTGCTGTGCTCCTGAGAGTAAAGAGAACATCGTGACCTGAGAAAGGTCTAAGACGCCGAACACACACCACACAAACTACACAACACACGCAGCCCGGAACAGCCCTGCCCAGCACAAACTAGCACCATGCTGAAGAGGAACTCGCTCCCCTTACCTGCCCAAAGGGGACTGCTTCCTGGACAGCCCTCGCCCCTAGGGTACCTTTAAAACCCCTTCCTGCCGTGGCCAACCCTGTCCCCACCCTACCCCGACCCCTTCCCCAGCACCCCTGCCTCAACTTAGCTTTCAGAGGGCCAGGAAGCTCAATCCATCCTCAAGAAGGAAGAGCACAGTCAGACCACTGGATTTGTCCTGCAGTTCCCAGATGCCTCCTCATCATCCAAAAAAAAAACCCCACACACAACCAAAAAAAAGGCTGGAGAGTGCTGTCAATCAGCATCACATCACAGACACTTCCCACAGCATTCCCCTCCTTACTCTACAGCAAGTCCAGAAAAGGCCACCACTGCTTTTAGAGGGCCGGGACACTCAATCCATCCTCAACAAGAAAAACACCAGCAGCCCACTAGATCAATCCTGCAGTTGCCAGGTGCCTCTTCACTATCAGAAAAAAAAAAACAAACTCCCAACCCACAGACAACAAACCGTGCTGTCAGTCAGCAACACATCAGTCAACACGGACCTTTCCCATATCATCCCCACCTCACATGTAGCCCGGGGTTCCGCTCAGCTGCTCTGTGCCCCTTCCAGACTGAGACAGTCGTCATCACTTGCAGCCCCTAGAGATACCGTAAGACACAAAATCACCGCTCTCCTTGCAAGAAGTCACCAGCCCCATGCTCCTCCTCACTGCAACCCAGCTCACCTGAAATGCTCCTCAAATACCCTTCACTTGCATCTTCCCTTTAATCCTGCATAGGGACCTGCTGCCTTAGTGTGCTCTACTCAGCTCTCCTCTATCACACTGCACAGGTCAGACCAAAGGGAGGGCCAGAGGAGGAGGAGGAGGAGGACAACGAGCAGGTGCACAAGGGCAGGCAGAGGAAGAGGAGGAGGGGCCCGAGGAGGAAGATAGAGGGCCCAAGAGCAGGCCTGAGGGTGGGCTGAGGAGGAGGGGGAGGGGCCAGAGGGTGGGCCGATGAGGACAAGGAGGAGCCCAAGGGTGGGCACATGAGGACGAGAAGCAAGAAAAGGAGGAAGATAGCAGGGCCCAGGGCGAGCACAGGACAGTAGGAGGAGAGAAAAGCAGAATCCAGCTGAACGGGGGCGGGGGGGCGTGTGTGCGTGTAGTGAGAAGGCACGAGGCAGGGAACAGGACGGCCAGAGAAGGACAGGGAGCCTGACGGAGGTGGAGATACAAGCAGCAGAGAGAGGGGAAGAGAGGCAGCAGAAAGAGGGAA
Source organism: Phalacrocorax carbo (assembly GCF_963921805.1). NCBI lineage: Eukaryota > Metazoa > Chordata > Aves > Suliformes > Phalacrocoracidae > Phalacrocorax > Phalacrocorax carbo. The sequence continues at coordinate 43,284 of NW_026990384.1, read as the reverse complement.
GAGCAGGACACAGACCAACAAAGAAGGAAGAGGAGCAGGCTGGAGACGCACAAAGAACCTGGGGCAGGCAGCACGACAGCGAGGGAGGAAAGAAGAATAGGGGCAGGAAGCTGGACCGAGCGCGATGGAGACAGACAAGACAAGCGACAAGAACAGGGCAGAAAGGGAAGAATGAAGCCACGGGGACAGGGAGCCGAGACAGCCAACAACGGAGGGAAGGGGCCGGGGAGGGAACACCACAAAACAAACCATGGGGCTACGTGGTACAGAGCATGAGAAGGCAGAGAATTAAGAATTAGGGACAGGGAGCCAGAGAAACAACAACAAAAAAAAACACCCAAAACAAAGGGAGATGGGGAGCAAAAGGAATCGCAATGCGTACAGAAAGGAGAGAGAAACAATTCTAAAACAGGGTCATGGGGAAGCCAGAGACAGCAAGATGGAGAAAGGACAAAAGCTACAGGCTACAGGGCAGAGAGGGAAGAATTAATGAATAGACACAGAGAGCTGGGCAGAAAGAGATGGAGAAAGGCTGAAGATCACACGGCCAACAGGGAAGAGAGAAGAGAGGGAGGAATTTTCAAAACAGGGGCAAGAAGCCAGAGAGAGGGAGAGAGGCGCAACAATAAAATGGGGACAGGCCACAGGGCGGCGAGGAGGGAATCGATGAATAAGAACAGGAGACCAAAGAGAACACAATGTAGAATGGAAAAAAGGAACAGCGGCCTACAGGGAAGGAGGAATTAAAGATCAGGCACTGGGAGGCAGACAGAGACACATGAAGAAACAAGTAGGAAAAAAAAAAAAAAAAACACACAACGGCAATGGGCTACAAAGACAGACAGAGAGGGAAGAAATAAAACATAGCAGCAAGGAGCTGGACAGAGAGAGATGAGGACAAACAAATAGCACGGGTCTACGTGACAGAGAACGTGGAATTAGAACACAGAGAGGGGGAGCCGGACAGAGAGAGAGGCCGAGAGAAAAATCTAGACGGGCTACGGCGGGCAGAGGCAGGAATTAAAACCTAGGGACAGGGAGCTGGACAGAGGGAGACGGAGATCACAGGGAACAGCGGCGGGTGCAGGAAGAACAGGAATTCAAGAATAGGGAAAGGGAGCTGGACAGAGAAGAACTCAGGCAGGCAAGTAACAGTAGCAGGGTACAGAGCAGAGCAGACGAACTAAAAAGCGCGGCGGGAGCGTTGAGGCAGACAGAGAGAGATTAAGAAAAAAGTCACGGGCTACGTGGCAAAGCAGGAGGAACTCAGAAACGGGGATGGCAACCAAGGGAGAGTGAGCTGGTGAAGGATAACGGGTATTCAAAGTGAGGGACGGGGAGCTGGGAAAAGCGAGGCAGAGAAAAACAGAATCACAGAGAGAATCACACAAAGCCAAAAAAGAAGAAACTGAACAACAGGAACAGGTGTAACCAAAGCGATGAAATCAACCAACCAGAGACGGTGTTCCATTACGGGAACACGGAGCGTACGAATCAGCGCATCTGTCGATCTGCATTTTAGTCCCTAGGCGATCGTTAATGTCAGCAGAACAACAGACAACGTGCTTCTGTCAGAAAAGGATGACAAAACGCGCTTTCGTGTAGCGGACTGAGAAAACTAGCCAAGACTGCCAAGATTAAGAGCCAAGAAGGTAAAAGGCAATTCTGGCAGGGGGAGATCGCGACCACCGACTCACGGACCACCACCGAGCCTGCGCAGTGATTTACATACGGAACGAGCCAGTTTGTACCGATCAGTAGACAGGACGATAATGAATATGTATGAATACGTAAAATTTTGATCTACAAATTCTACGGGAAAGGTGTGTGAGGTACGCACGCCAGGAGGAGCGATCCCCCGTGCATCCAGCGCCGTGAATAAAGAACGCCTGCTCTTTAATACTAAATCGGCGTTGAGGAGTTGTTTCCGATTTTACCGCGTTTTTCGGTAACACACGGAGTCAGACCAAGAGGGCCAGAGAAAGACAAAATACCGACAGGCTACAGAACAGAGCAGGAGGAATAAAAAAATAAAAACGGAGCCAGAGCCAGGCAGAGAGAGGCGGAGAAAGAACAAGTAGCCACAGGCTACAGGACAGAGAGAGGGAGGCCTGAAAAGACGGGGAGGCAGGGAGCCACTCAGAGCGAGATGGAGAAAGAAGGGGCGGGGGGGCGCCAAAAAAAAAAAAAAAAAACATTTTGCAGCAGGTAAGGAAAGAGAGGGGGCCAGGGGGGAGAGACAGGGAGGGCCCAGGACGCACAAGAGAGGCAACGGGGCCCCAGTGGCCCAGGACTCACCGCGACTCTCGCTCTCAGCGCTGCTGGCACAATTTAGCCGTTCAGATGCTTCTTTCCCCTCCTCTCCGCCCTGCCTCTTCTGCAGCTCCAGACTCTAGGCCGTCCTGCACCTAAAGAGGATACACGGGTGTCTTACCGCTCTTACGAGATGAGGCTTCCTAGGCACGTAGCCTAGCTCGCTCGTGCACTACACGCCCGTACCCAACTCCCGGTTACGCGTACAGACCCTGCGGTGCACGTTGGTGGCCTGGCCCGCTGCGGGCTACGAAGGGGGATCCTCCCTCCCTCACCTGCAGGGACAGGCTCTCTCTTGCCTGCGGCAGGAAGGCAGCTGGCAGCCAGAGCGCCTTCAGTTTCTGCTGCTTTACCTTTCGTTGGCGTCTCCAGCTTCAGCCGAGGCAGCTCCTGTCCACAGCCGGGAAGGGCTCTGTGTGTCCCTTTTCGCCCCCGCGCTGCGAGGATGGCAACACCGGGCAGAGAGAAGCCACGCAAGCCTGAGACGGCCGCAGTCAACGGCATCCCCGGGGGAAGGACAGACAACCACGTCCTCAGCACGGTCTCTGGGAGAGGGAAAGAAGAAACAGCGACCGTCATTACCGTCGATCGACCCTGGCCAAAGCCCCTCCTTGCGCAGGGGCTTCTGGACACACCGCCCCTTCCCCGCGCTACTGCTAAGGGCCCCTGCGCCGAGGGGGAATCCAGTGCGCTCGAGGGCCGGCTCGCTGCCTTCACGACAGGGCCTGGGGGCGGCCAAGGGCTACGCAGCACGCTTCCGGGGAGGTGCCGGGGCTGGGGGCAGGCGCACGGGGCAAGGGGGGGGCCAGGGGAGGCTGAGCGGGAGCTCCGGTGAGCCGGGGAGGCGGCGGCCATCATCTGCGCCCTGGGCAGGGGGAAAAGGTCCTCCTCCTTTCCCTCTTCCCTTCTGTCAGCTCCCGGGGAACTCACCGCTTCTCGGGGAGCGGCCGCACCTGGAAGCCCCCAGAAATCAACACGAATCCAACCCCAAAAATACACCGCGCGTACCGTACGCGGCACGGCCGCCCGGCACCCGAGCGCCGGAACACCGCGCCTCCCGCCGCGCCCCGGCGAGCCACGTGACAGGGCCGGCAGCCACTGCGCCAGGACTACAGCTCCCGCCATGCTCTGCGCCACAACACGGCCGCCCGGGAGCCGCGCGCCACAAGGACTACAGCTCCCGCCATGCTCTGCGCCACAACACGGCCGCCCGGCAGCCCCCCGCCACAAGGACTACAGCTCCCGCCATGCTCTGCGCCACAACACGGCCGCCCGGCAGCCCCCCGCCGCAAGGACTACAGCTCCCGCCATGCTCTGCGCCACAACACGGCCGCCCGGCAGCCCCCCGCCACAAGGACTACAGCTCCCGCCATGCTCTGCGGCACAACCCGGCCGCCCGGCAGCCCCCCGCCACAAGGACTACAGCTCCCGCCATGCTCTGCGCCACAACACGGCCGCCCGGGAGCCCCCCGCCACAAGGACTACAGCTCCCGGCATGCTCTGCGCCACAACACGGCCGCCCGGCAGCCACTGCGCCAGGACTACAGCTCCCGGCACGCTCTGCGCCACAACACGGCCGCCCGGCAGCCCCCCGCAACAAGGACTACAGCTCCCGCCATGCTCTGCGGCACAACCCGGCCGCCCGGCAGCCACTGCGCCAGGACTACAGCTCCCGGCATGCTCTGCGCCACAACACGGCCGCCCGGCAGCCCCCCGCCACAGGGACTACAGCTCCCGCCATGCTCTGCGCCACAACACGGCCGCCCGGCAGCCCCCCGCCACAAGGACTACAGCTCCCGCCATGCTCTGCGCCACAACACGGCCGCCCGGCAGCCCCCCGCAACAAGGACTACAGCTCCCGCCATGCTCTGCGCCACAACACGGCCGCCCGGCAGCCCCCCGCCACAGGGACTACAGCTCCCGCCATGCTCTGCGCCACAACACGGCCGCCCGGCAGCCCCCCGCAACAAGGACTACAGCTCCCGCCATGCTCTGCGCCACAACACGGCCGCCCGGCAGCCCCCCGCCACAAGGACTACAGCTCCCGGCATGCTCTGCGCCACAACACGGCCGCCCGGCAGCCGCGCGCCGCAAGGACTACAGCTCCCGGCATGCTCTGCGCCACAACACGGCCGCCCGGCAGCCCCCCGCCACAAGGACTACAGCTCCCGGCATGCTCTGCGCCACAACACGGCCGCCCGGCAGCCCCCCGCCACAAGGACTACAGCTCCCGGCACGCTCTGCGCCACAACACGGCCGCCCGCCCAGCCGCCACACGCACCACCACAGCTCCCGCCACGCCGCGAGCCCGCCCTCCCCGCTCTCTCACCCTGCGGGGCACCGACCCTCCCGCCGATGCACCCGGAAGCCCCACCGAGCCCTCAGCACAGCCTCGCTCTCCCCACCGCCCGCTCCGACCCGCCGCTGCCCCGCCGCAGCCCTCCTCGGGGCTTGACCCGGCACGCAGCGGCCCCCCACCCAGACCCCGCTCACCTCCTCCCTCGCTACACTCGCAGCCCGCTGACGCTCGGCCACAGCTCCGCTCCGCTCCGCCCTCGGCTCACACTGGCCCCCCGGAGCAGGGCACCACCCCTTTTCCAGGGAGGAGCCGGCACCGGCAGCCCCACTGCCCGCACCTGGGGCTCCTCCAGCCAGACCCCGCCCACAGCTGAGGCGCAGCAGCAACGGGGGGCCCCCTCCCCTCACCCCCACAGTGCACCACCTCCTCCCCCGGGCTCCGTCACAGCCCCTTGCCCCACGCCAAGGGAGCGCAAACGCAGCCCTCAGGCCAAAGGAGAGGGCAGGTGTTGGTGCAGGCGCGCACGTAACAAGTCCCAGGAGCGATTCGTGGCTCAGGGTCCCCAACGCTCCCCCTGCCCCAAGGCCACCTCGGCCGCCGTTGCCGCAGCCGCACGGAGCTGGTGGTGGCTGGGATAGTGCTCATTTTCTCCACAGTAGCTAGGAAGGGATACGTTTTGGATTTATGTTCAAAACAGCGTTAATAATGTAGAGATGTTTTGGTTCTTGCTGAGCACTGCTTCCAGAGTCAGGGCCTCTTCTGGTTCTCTCAGTGCCCCACCAGCAAGTAGGCTGGGACAGCTGGGAAAGCTTTCCCAGCTAACTGACCAAAGGGATATTCCATACCATTTGACATCATGCTCAGCACACGCAGCTGGGGGAAGAAGGGGGAGTCCTTGGGGGGGGGGGGGGGGCGGGCTACGGCATTTCTCTCCCTAAGTAACCATGACACATGACAGAGCCCTGCTTTCCCAGAGGTGGCTCAACACCTGCCCGCCGAAAAGGAGGAGTGAATTAATTCCTTGCTTTGCTTCCACGCACAGCTTTTGCTTTACCTATTAAACAGTCTTGATCTCAGCCCATGATTTTTCTCACTTTTACCCTTCCAGCTCTCTCCCCCAGCCCACTGAGGGTGGAGCGAGCAAGCAGCTCCCTGGTGCAGAGTTGCCAGCTGGGGCTAAACCACGGCACGCGCTTGTCCGCGTTTGGCAGGAAAGGGACCGTCCGTCGCCTGGCTCCTGGAGCGACGGGCTGCTGGGCAGAGGGGGAGGCCACCAAAGGTGAGGAGCAGGGCACAGGACAGTAGGAAGAGAGAAGAGAAGAGCAGCAGCCAGCTGGACGGGGGCGGGGGGGCGTGTGTGCGTGTAGTGAGAAGGCACGAGGCAGGGAACAGGACGGCCAGAGAAGGACAGGGAGCCTGACGGAGGTGGAGATACAAGCAGCAGAGAGAGGGGAAGAGAGGCAGCAGAAAGAGGGAAGAGCAGGACACAGACCAACAAAGAAGGAAGAGGAGCAGGCTGGAGACGCACAAAGAACCTGGGGCAGGCAGCACGACAGCGAGGGAGGAAAGAAGAATAGGGGCAGGAAGCTGGACCGAGCGCGATGGAGACAGACAAGACAAGCGACAAGAACAGGGCAGAAAGGGAAGAATGAAGCCACGGGGACAGGGAGCCGAGACAGCCAACAACGGAGGGAAGGGGCCGGGGAGGGAACACCACAAAACAAACCATGGGGCTACGTGGTACAGAGCATGAGAAGGCAGAGAATTAAGAATTAGGGACAGGGAGCCAGAGAAACAACAACAAAAAAAAACACCCAAAACAAAGGGAGATGGGGAGCAAAAGGAATCGCAATGCGTACAGAAAGGAGAGAGAAACAATTCTAAAACAGGGTCATGGGGAAGCCAGAGACAGCAAGATGGAGAAAGGACAAAAGCTACAGGCTACAGGGCAGAGAGGGAAGAATTAATGAATAGACACAGAGAGCTGGGCAGAAAGAGATGGAGAAAGGCTGAAGATCACACGGCCAACAGGGAAGAGAGAAGAGAGGGAGGAATTTTCAAAACAGGGGCAAGAAGCCAGAGAGAGGGAGAGAGGCGCAACAATAAAATGGGGACAAGCCACAGGGCGGCGAGGAGGGAATCGATGAATAAGAACAGGAGACCAAAGAGAACACAATGTAGAATGGAAAAAAGGAACAGCGGCCTACAGGGAAGGAGGAATTAAAGATCAGGCACTGGGAGGCAGACAGAGACACATGAAGAAACAAGTAGGAAAAAAAAAAAAAAACACACAACGGCAATGGGCTACAAAGACAGACAGAGAGGGAAGAAATAAAACATAGCAGCAAGGAGCTGGACAGAGAGAGATGAGGACAAACAAATAGCACGGGTCTACGTGACAGAGAACGTGGAATTAGAACACAGAGAGGGGGAGCCGGACAGAGAGAGAGGCCGAGAGAAAAATCTAGACGGGCTACGGCGGGCAGAGGCAGGAATTAAAACCTAGGGACAGGGAGCTGGACAGAGAGAGACGGAGATCACAGGGAACAGCGGTGGGTGCAGGAAGAACAGGAATTCAAGAATAGGGAAAGGGAGCTGGACAGAGAAGAACTCAGGCAGGCAAGTAACAGTAGCAGGGTACAGAGCAGAGCAGACGAACTAAAAAGCGCGGCGGGAGCGTTGAGGCAGACAGAGAGATTAAGAAAAAAGTCACGGGCTACGTGGCAAAGCAGGAGGAACTCAGAAACGGGGATGGCAACCAAGGGAGAGTGAGCTGGTGAAGGATAACGGGTATTCAAAGTGAGGGACGGGGAGCTGGGAAAAGCGAGGCAGAGAAAAACAGAATCACAGAGAGAATCACACAAAGCCAAAAAAGAAGAAACTGAACAACAGGAACAGGTGTAACCAAAGCGATGAAATCAACCAACCAGAGACGGTGTTCCATTACGGGAACACGGAGCGTACGAATCAGCGCATCTGTCGATCTGCATTTTAGTCCCTAGGCGATCGTTAATGTCAGCAGAACAACAGACAACGTGCTTCTGTCAGAAAAGGATGACAAAACGCGCTTTCGTGTAGCGGACTGAGAAAACTAGCCAAGACTGCCAAGATTAAGAGCCAAGAAAGTAAAAGGCAATTCTGGCAGGGGGAGATCGCGACCACCGACTCACGGACCACCACCGAGCCTGCGCAGTGATTTACATACGGAACGAGCCAGTTTGTACCGATCAGTAGACAGGACGATAATGAATATGTATGAATACGTAAAATTTTGATCTACAAATTCTACGGGAAAGGTGTGTGAGGTACGCACGCCAGGAGGAGCGATCCCCCGTGCATCTGGCGCCGTGAATAAAGAACGCCTGCTCTTTAATACTAGATTGGTGTTGAATAGATATTTCCGATTTTACCGTGTTTTTTGGTAACAGTTTTGGCACCCCAGATGGGAACCTGCTTTTGAATCTCGACGGATCCGCAGGACCGTGCGACCTGCGGCCAGCCCCAAGGAATTCTTGGGGAGAGCTTCCGATCCCCAGGCCAGAGAATTCTGAGAAAGATCCCCTGGACTGAAGTAAACAAGGCATTCGTTTAAGAAGAAACTTAGGTAGAATAATATGTGGCGTTAGCTTCCCACATAGGATAGGATAGTGGGTTTGAGTCCCACAGGCCTGCCCGTAAGGCGCGGCGAAAGCCACGCAGGGTTGGGGCCAAGAGGTACCTCGGTTGGTAAGTCTCTGCTAGGCGAAAGCCTGTGGAGCGGGACCCGAGGGTAGGGGGGTCTTCAACAGGGGGTTGAAGTCTCCAGGGATATCTAGCAGGGGGCTACAGATCCCAGTGGCGGATTCCCAGTGAGACCTCTAACGGGGGTTGGAGTCCCTCTGACTACTATTTGTGATAGTGCACTATCACAACTGCTAGTCGACTGGGAGATGGGAGCATTTCTGAGTAAGAAACCTATCCCACAGAGAACACCTTTGGGATGTACTTTGAAGCACTGGAAAGACATCGGGGGTGATGACCCACTAACTCGGAAACCATTAATTGAATATTGCAATCATTGGTGCCCAACGTATCAATTGGAAGGTGGGCACGAATGGCCAGAACAGGAGACATTGCAATATCATACCATCTTGCAATTAATGTTGTTTTGTAAAAAGGGAAGGCAAATGGGAAGAAGTGGCATATGTTGATTTGTTCTTTACACTGTGGAATCATCCAGAGTGGCAGAAACAGCGTGAGATATGTCCACAGGATTCTACGGCAATGTTTCTGAAAAGAGGAAAATGTGGTGAGAACTTGAAGTGTTGCTCTACTTGTGATACTGGATACTTCACTTGATGGAACTGACAAGAAAATAGTATTGAATACAGCCAGAAGGCAGGTGCAGGGAGCACATGCTAACAGGAATTTACAGAGAACAACGAATAAGAATTTTCCATCTACAAATCCCGAGTGGGACCCTAATCAGCCAGGACCCAGGGGAATGTTGACTAGATGTCAGAGACAGATGTTATTTGGAGTAAGACATGCAATGCCAAAAGCCATAAATTTTGACCCATTTATTAAGTGAGACAAGAATTAAAGGAGTCCCCTTCAGCCTTTATGGAAAGACTGAAGGTGACCACCAGAAAATATACTCATTTGAACCCAGAAAAAAACAGAAAAAGCAATTCAGTTGGTCTCTATATTCATAAGACAATCAGCCCCAGATTGGGGGGGGGGGGGTGGGGTGGGGGGGAGTAAAAAAACCTTCAGAAACTAGAAGAACCTGAATCCAGAGATCTGGGTAAAATGCTTGAAGTAGCTTGGCATGAAGGAGACCAGAGGAATCAACCCTAGCTGAACACCTGGTTACACTGAAGCTAGGGAATGAAGAAATAGAATTTTTGGTAGATACGGGAGCCACTTCTTTGGTACTGAATACACGTAAAGAGAAAGTTGATCATAAACCAGTAGGTGTTGTTAGTGCGACAGGGCAAAGAAAAATTAGCCTTTCTTAGAGCCATTAAAGTTTAAATTGGAGAAGCAATGGGCAACTCACCAGTTTCTGTATATGCCTGAATGTCCACTGCCTCTGTTATGATGAGATCTATTAAGTAAATTAGATGCTCAAGTAACTTTTAAAGATGGAGAGATTAAATTACTAATACCAGAACAGAATCAAAAGCCACAGAGGCGAGAGCGTTTATGTTACAGGATTCCTCCAGGGAGGAACAGGTTCCCGAAGAAGTGGAAAACGTAGTAATTCCTTTGGTTTGAGCGAGCGGAGCTCCGGAGCGACCTAAGCGGGCAGAGCCGGTAAAAGTAACCTTAAAGCCTGGAGCCAAGCCGGTAAGACAAAAACAATACCGTATTAAGCGAGAGGCTCGAAAAGGATTAGAGAAGTTAATTATAAATTTTTTTCAGAATATGAGCTCTTAGTAGAATGTGAATCAGAATATAGTACTCCTGTGCCGCCAGTAAAGAAATCTAGAGGCAAAGAGTATTAGCTGGTTCACGATTTAAGGGCTATATCTCAGGTGGTCCAAGATCTACATCCGGTAGTAGCTAATCCATACACTTTACTGACCTCTTTTAAAGGAGGAGCATAAATGGTTTACTGTACTAGATTTGAAGGATGCCTTCTTTTGCATACCTCCAGGCATAAAAAGTCAAAGCCTATTTGCTTTGGAATGGGAAAGCCCCACCACAGAATGAAAGACACAGCTAACATGGACCGTACTTCCACAAGGATTTAAAATTAGTCCTACGATATTTGGGACTCAGCTGGCAAGAAAAAAAATTAGAAATATAGAAATGTATAGAAAAAACAGAACCCAGGGAGAGGCATATTGTTACAGAATGCAGACGACATTCTGATAGTGGCAGAAAGTAAAGAATAATGTTTTGAAATTTTTAAATTTTCTGGGCCAAGGAAGATGCGGAGTTTCCAGAAACAAAACCCAAATAGGAGAAGCAACAGCCATTTATTTAGGATTCGAAATATCTCAAAGACAAAGACAATTAGAAAGTGAAAAGAAAGAAACTATTTGTCAAATTCCCGAACCTAGCGGCCCGAAGGAACTGAGAGCTTTTCTGAAAATAGTGAAATAGCGTCAGCTCTGGATTCTGAACTACAGACTGTATGTAAAACCATTATATGAGGCACTGAAAGAATCAAAGGATAAATATTTAACCTGGACGCCCGGATGCCAAACGGCATTCAAAGAACTGAAAAGAGCCTCAGTGATGGCCCCTGCATTAGGCCTACCCGATTTCGCTAAACCTTTTGAGCTGTTTGTCCACGAAAGACAACATTTAGCCCTTGGAGTGCTGACACAGCGACTGGGAACCTGGAAGAGACCCGTGGGCTACTTCTCCAAACAACTCGACCACGTGAGTAAAAGATGGCCTGGATGTTTACGGGCAGTGGCAACAGCAGCGCTGCCGATCCAGGAAGCCCCAAAGTTAACAATGGGACAAAAGATGACAGTATGTGTCCCGCACATAGCGGTGACTGTTTTAGAACAAAAGGGGGGTCGTTGGCTATCCCTTAGCAGAATGTTGAAATATCAAGTTGTTCTGTTAGAACAAGACCATGTGGAATCGAAGACTACTGCTATACTGAATCCTGTATGTTTTTAACAACAGAAAACCTTACGGACAGTTTCGAACACGATCGCTTGCTAACTATTGAACAAGTCTATTCCAGCAGACCAGGCCTGAGACACAAACCTCTGGGAAAATCCTGATCTGGAGTTGTTTACAGATGGAAGCAGCTCTGGGCGAGAAGAGAATGGCCAGATATGCTGTCGTTATCACCGCCGAGGGAATGGAGTCAGGGGTGCTGCCTGCGAACACCTCAGCACAGAAAGCAGTATTGGTAGCGTTGAAGCGAGCTCTGCGAATGGCAGAAGGACGAAGGATAAATATCTAGACTGATTCCAAACATGCATTTGGTGTGATCCACGATCATGGAGCTACTGGGAAGGAAAAAGGACTGCCATCAGCCCAAGAATCATTGATACAGCATAAAGACGACATTCTCCAACTTCCGGAAGACGTGCAGAAACCAAAAGAAGTGGCGGTAAAGCGTTGCAAAGCTCATCGATTCGGCCAGACGGCTGTAAACATAAGCAAACGATTGACAGATAAAGCTGCAAAGAGGACTGCAGAGCAAGGTATCCTTGCACTAGTACCAGTAAAACAGATCGGAATTCCAAAGTTGAAACCGAGATTATTATAATAAATTGGATGAGCAATTAGCAGAACAATTGGAAGCATCACAAAACACAGAGATGGTAGGTAACACCAGAAAAACAAGTAATAATAATAACAACCCCACAAGTTATAACAGAACTTGCAAAAGAAAAGCATGAGCAAACACATTAGGGTGTAGATGCTACGGTTTTGAGTTTAAAAGCATCTGTAGCGTGTGTAGGCATGACAAGAATAATTAAACCCATGGTAGCTAAGTGTCCAATCTGTCCTAGAAATAATCCCCTGAACCAAAGGAAACCACCTTTAGGAGTAACAAAACAAAAAATTCTCCCGGAAATTATTAGCAAATTAAGTTTTCTGAGTTACCCAGACAAAATAGATATAGCAGTATTTGTTAGTGCTGATGGACAAATTTTCTAGTTGGCCAGAAGCTTTCTCGTGCTGCACCAACAAAGCTAGAGTAGTAGTTAAAATGTTGCTGAAAGAAATAATACCAAGATTTAGAGTGCCAACAGGAATGTCCTCTGGGAGAGGACCACATTTTTTTGCAGAGGTAGTTCAACAAATTAATAAAATTTTGGGTATAAGATGGAACCTGCATATGCCCTAGAGACCACAATCAAGTGAAAATTTTGAGAAGATGAACCAAACACTGAACTGACATAGTGGAATATTATTGATCTAAGATGGAAGTATTGAGAAAATGATTATTTCAAAACTTCCAAAGGGGGGAAATGTAACCAAAGCGATGCAATCAACCAACCAGAGATGGTGTTCCATTACGGGAACACGGAGCGTACGAATCAGCGCATCTGTCGATCTGCATTTTAGTCCCTAGGCGATCGTTAATGTCAGCAGAACAACAGACAACGTGCTTCTGTCAGAAACGGATGACAAAACGCGGTTTCGTGTAGCGGACTGAGAAAACTAGCCAAGACTGCCAAGATTAAGAGCCAAGAAGGTAAAAGGCAATTCTGGCAGGGGGAGATTGCGACCACCGACTCACGGACCACCACCGAGCCTGCGCAGCGATTTACATACGGAACGAGCCAGTTTGTACCGATCAGTAGACAGGACGATAACGACTATATACGAGTATGTAAAATTTTGATCTACAAATTCTACGGGAAAGGTGTGTGAGGTACGCACGCCAGGAGGAGCGATCCCCCGTGCATCCAGCACCGTGAATAAAGAACGCCTGCTCTTTAATACTAGATTGGTGTTGAATAGATATTTCCGATTTTACCGCGTTTTTCGGTAACACAGGGAGTCAGACCAAGAGAGCCAGAGAAAGACACAATACCGACAGGCTACAGGACAGAGCAGGAGGAATGAAAAAATAAAAACGGAGCCAGAGCCAGGCAGAGAGAGGCGGAGAAAGAACAAGTAGCCACAGGCTACAGGACAGAGAGAGGGAGGCCTGAAAAGACGGGGAGGCAGGGAGCCACTCAGAGCGAGATGGAGAAAGAAGGGGCGGGGGGGGGGTGCAAAAAAAAAAACTAAAAAAAATTTTGCAGCAGGTAAGGAAAGAGAGGGGGCCAGGGGGGAGAGACAGGGAGGGCCCAGGATGCACAAGAGAGGCAACGGGGCCCCAGTGGCCCAGGACTCACCGCGACTCTCGCTCTCAGCGCTGCTGGCACAATTTAGCCGTTCAGATGCTTCTTTCCCCTCCTCTCCGCCCTGCCTCTTCTGCAGCTCCAGACTCTAGGCCATCCTCCACCTGAAGAGAATACAAGGGTGTCTCACAGCTCTTACGAGATGAGGCTTCCTAGGCACGTAGCCTAGCTCGCTCGTGCTGGAGCTGGGGGCAGGAGCACGGGGGGGCAAGGGGGGCCAGGGGAGGCTGAGGGGGAGCTCTGGTGAGCTGGGGAGTTGGCTATCTTCTGCACCCTGGGCAGGGGGAAAAGGTCATCCTCCTCCTCCTCCTCCTTTCCCTCTTCCCTTCTGTCAGCTCCAGGGTAACTCCTGGGGCTGCCCTCACCCACTCACCTTTAGCATACCAGAAGCCTGCCTCGGCAGGTCGTTTGAAGCTTCCCATCCCACCAGCCCCAGTAGCGCAGGCACACAAGGAGACACCCCTGCACCCACCAAAGGGGCTCGCTCACCTCACCAGCAGCCCTAGGCCTCACCTGACACAGGGAATCGTGTCCGACACACCACCACGCTGCAGCAGGAGCGGAGGAGGCCTTTCCTTACCAGGAAGCAGCAACGAGCACGGCGGCATCACCTCGCAGGCACCGCAGCATCGCAGGGCTGTTACCTGCGGAGAGAGCAATGGGGATCACAGGGACGCCACCGCGCGTGCGCGGCTCCCGGGCTCAGTACCCAACTCTGGTCGCTGGGCAGCAGCATTATCTGAATTACTCTTCTCGATTAATACCATCCAGAAACCGTAACTTGGCTGCATCCACAGAGCTTCTATTCCTCTGCACCTTTCCCCCTCGCAGCCCCAGCAGCACCGTTCATTGCCTCTGCACCAAACAGCAAAGTGTCTCGAGCATTTCAGTCCTTTCCTCTCGACTGCTTAAAAAAATCTGGTGCTTGCTACTGTCCATGCCACTGCCCGCCCCCCCCATGCCCGAGGGAGGAGAAGCAGCACAGCAAACCTGGGGAACAAGGTTGGGTCCCCCACCCCCGCAGAATAAGCCCCAGGAACTGCTTGTAGGCATGTGGCATCAGGGTTGTGATAGGGTTTTGTTTTGGTTTTCTTTTTTTTCCCCTGCCTTCTTTACATAATGTAATAATTGGGGTTGCTTTTCCAAACTACTGAGTTCTGTGGGGACTTTTTGTGCTTTTACCCTACAAAAAATGGTCATTTTCACTTTCGGTTTTGTGCATGAGAATGGTTGGTGGGTGCTTTTAGGTGGTTGTTCCTTCCCCACCACCACCCTTTTTTTCCTTTCCAGCTGCACAAATCCAGCTGAGTTGGCTTTCCCAGAAGCCCCAAGTTGTTTTCTTTCCACCAGAATTTTCTGTTTTTTCACCCCCCATTGCAGACCCAGAGTCAGGGGGTTTGAGGTATTTTTGTGCCCAGGCAGCAGCTCCCAGGCTGCATAAGCAGCCCCACAGGGGGAAGTCCCCGTTTGAGGGAATCGGCCCCAAATTGGGATGGGAAAGTGAAGACAAGGGAAAAAAAAACCTGAATAACCTGAAAAAGAACACCTACTCCAGCCCACCAAGCACCGGTCACCTTGCCTGACTCACCTCCAGGGCCCAGATCACGCTCGGCTCATCGCTTAGCACCCTCAGATCACAAAAAAAAAAGAGTAAAACCCATAATGGAGCCCTATAGCCATCAGTCACATCTTCCCTCCAGTACTACACAGACTCACCTTCTTCCAGCGCTCCCCTGGGCTCTCCTCCGTTGCCCTGCACGACTCATCCATCTGCACCTGGAAAAACAGTGTTACTGAACAAGTCACCTGGAGGCACAGCAACAGCTTAACCATTCCACAGCTCTTGCGCCCCCGTAGGAATACCATCTAGAGCCCAACTACAGCCTGCCGTTAAAGGAAATGCGTTAAATCAAACGTTAAGCCCTCGCACGTACAAGCCGGAACAGCAAACACACGGCACGCTCGCGCACCCAGGGCGCAGCCCGACGGAGGTCCACGCGCACCTCGCCGGTCTGATGCGGAGCCGCCCAGCATCCCTGCGAGCACAGCTGCAGGCGCAACAGCAGTGTCACCTACACCCATCTCAGCGCGCAGCGCTTCTGAAGCTTTAAGCTGAAAGCCCTACCTTGACCCTTGGCCACACTAGAAGCGAGCCGTGGCTAGGACTCCACAGAAACACAGCAACACAAATTGCACACCCACAGCGGTGACAGCCTTGCAGCTATTTAGACCAGGAACAACAGAGAAAAGTAAAACAGCTTCATCACCCGCACAGGAAAAGCAGCAGACGGAGACAAAGGGTCAGCATTCACAGCCCTTACAGAACACAGGCGTTCTCTCTCCTTCCACTCCTAAACCCATCCCCACTTAGGTCTAAATATCGCAGCCCTGCTGGGGCAATATCGAGAGCGGGGAACAAGAGCCCTGCCGCCCGCCGTTTGTGCGGCAGGACACAAAAACAGAGGGACATGTTTTGCCACACACAACCCTGAATCTCCTGAAAATTTATGTTTACTAAAAATAGCCATTTGGAACATATTCCCAAAAACATTCGGCAATGAAACGCTTACGTGTTTGACACCCGCACATTTTTGGGGAACTTGCTATTTGCTTCCTGGTTTTGCTGGTCTTCCCTCAGAAGTTCTACCTGCAGCCAAGTTATTCCCACCCGCCCGACCGGTTCAAGCGTTCACCTTCCTGGTATTATCAGCACATTGACACAGGCGAGGAACTTACTGCTCTTCTAAAACTATCCAAATGACAATTACAGCCCTGAAAGAGGAGTGGAAGAGAAGAAAAGGAGAGATCAGGCAGCAAAAATGCCCTGCAGGCTGCTGCCAGCCAACACTGCACTCTTTTGTTAAAGCCACCCCGCCCCCCCAAACGCAAAAATAAACCCCATGACTTTGTGGAGTGCGGTTTTTTCTTCTTTTCAGCAGTCCTTCTGGAGCTCATCCCTGTCTCAGCATCTTGTCTTGTCAGAGCATGAAGATGCAGATGATCTGTATCCCGATGACATCTGCATGGGATGAATACATTTTCAGAAAACGCCCGACTGAGCCATTTGCCACAGTCACGAGACTCACGACATGACACACGAGGTGGGCCCAGAGTTTTAAGGCAAAAATACCTCCCCCGCCCCCCACCCGAGATCTTTCAGGCTCCAGACCTGCCATCTCCCCGCACCAAACCTCCCCGGCCAAAGGGTTTCAGGTGGCCCAAAACACAGTACACAGAAAATAAACGGGGAAAGCCCTACATTGTGCAAAAGCGAACGATGCCCGACCAGGGCTTCTCTGCGGGGCCCGGGCTCGGCACGGAGCCCCCCCCCGGCACGAGCACGGGCCCGGGCCGGTCACGGAGCCCCCCCCCCGCCCGGCCCCGGGCCCGGCACGGAGGAGCCAGCCCCCCCCTCCCCCGCCCGGCCCCGGGCCCGGCACGGAGGAGCCAGCCCCCCCCTCCCCCGCCCGGCCCCGGGCCCGGCACGGAGGAGCCAGCCCCCCCCTCCCCCGCCCGGCCCCGGGCCCGGCACGGAGGAGCCAGCCCCCCCCTCCCCCGCCCGGCCCCGGGCCCGGCACGGAGGAGCCAGCCCCCCCCCTCCCCCGCCCGGCCCCGGGGCCGGCACGGAGGAGCCAGCCCCCCCCCTCCCCCGCCCGGCCCCGGGGCCGGCACGGAGGAGCCAGCCCCCCCCTCCCCCGCCCGGCCCCGGGGCCGGCACGGAGGAGCCAGCCCCCCCCTCCCCCGCCCGGCCCCGGGCCCGGCACGGAGGAGCCAGCCCCCCCCTCCCCCGCCCGGCCCCGGGCCCGGCACGGAGGAGCCAGCCCCCCCCTCCCCCGCCCGGCCCCGGGCCCGGCACGGAGGAGCCAGCCCCCCCCTCCCCCGCCCGGCCCCGGGCCCGGCACGGAGGAGCCAGCCCCCCCCTCCCCCGCCCGGCCCCGGGCCCGGCACGGAGGAGCCAGCCCCCCCCTCACCCGCCCGGCCCCGGGCCCGGCGCGACGGAGGCGTCCCCCGCCCCGCCCGGCCCCGGGCCCGGCGCGACGGAGCTCCTCCCGCCCGGCACCGAGCCCGGCCCAGGCCCGGCGCGACGGAGCCCCCCCCGCCCGGCCCAGGGTCGGGCCCGCACGGAGCCCCCCCCACCCCCGGCCCACACGGAGCCCCCACCGCTGTCCGAACTCACCCACCAGCGCTCTCCGGCCCCCGGCTACGGCCGCGCTGCTCTCTCAGGCCGCTGCCGCAGACGAGGATCGGGAGCCGCCAGGCCTCCAGGAGTCCCGAGGGGATGCCGGCCACCGCAGGGGATGGCTGCCTGCGGCCGGACTGCCGCGGCGCTCCCCGCCCAGCTCCGAGCAGGCTCCGCCGGCCACGGGCTTCCCACGCCGGGCCGCAGAGGGGCCCCGGCACCGCAGAGACCCCTCGCGACCCGGCCGCCCCACGCACCTCTCCCACCTCCGCTCCGCCGCGCCGCGCCACCGGAAGCCCGGGCCCCGCGGGGCGGCCCTTAGAGGGCGGCCGGAAGGACCGGCCCCCACCGGCCCCGCCCCCGCGCCGGACCGCCCCCGCGCCCAGCCGGTGAGCGCCAGCGCCCCCTGCTGGCCGGGCCGCGCTCAGCTCGCGAGGGCGCCGAGGGCCGGGCGGGGCGGGACGCGCCGGCTCGGGGCCGGCTCCTTTCGGGGCGAGCGGGCGAGCGAGAGACCCCTGCGGGCCCCGGTCACGGCCGGGCAGAGCCGCGCGCCCTCCGGGAGCGGCTGAACGGGGCTGCCGCTCGTGACACGTACCGAGCCGTCCGCGACGGGAGCGAGCAGAGGAGGAAGGGGCCGGCGGCCGCGGGGCCCTGCCCGCAGGCACGGGGGGGGGTGCGGGCTGGGGCCCGTGGGGCCGCCCTGCTGGGCCGCTGCCCTGCGCCGCACCGCGCTGGGGGCTGGGGCCCGACCGGCGCCGGGGGACCGGGGGCAGCCACGAGCAGGGGGCCTGAGCTTAGCCACGGCCTGCAAAACACCCCGCAGCGTGAGACGCTGCGAGGCCAAGGTGGTCCTTGGCAATGGGGGCGCCTGGGCTCGGCCTCCGCCGTACCCGTCCTGGGTCTGCGTGGCGTTCCAGGGGAACGGTGTTCTCCTCGTGCGGAAGGTGGGCTGGCCGTTCGGCCGTGCCCCGGCCGTTACCGATACTGCCAGAGGCGCTCGCACGCTCTGGCCCGTTACTGCTGCGGTACCGCGCCGTAGCCGAAAGAAGAGGTGTTGTGTTTTCTCACAAAAAAGCCTCCTACGGTCAGTGGAAGAAATAACCTCCTTCCGTGGCACTGACTCTTTTCGTCCAGTCCATAGCCGGCTTTCGGCTTTTGTCTTTACGGCATTCAGTTTGCTTTCTGCCAAGCTTTCTACCTGCTGTGAAACATTTGGATGTTTTTTTCCTGTTGCTTTTTTTCCCCCCTACTTGCTCCACAACTCCCACACCAACCACCCAGCGCGGCTCGCCTTTCAGCCCCCAGACCCAGGAGCCTTGCCCTGGGACGGCCCGTACATGTCAGCAGAGTTGTTCCAGCTCTCACCCTGTCCCTACCCAGCTGAGGACGTCTGTGTCCGTGGGAGACACCCAGACACTCCCCCTGCAGCGTGGCAGTCCCCTGCCCCGTCAGTGAAAACTGCGGCAATATCGGCTAAGTTTAAAAGCGTCGGCAGGAGGTGCAGGATACGTAAATAAAGCGGCGGTTGGCTGCCGGGTACGGGTGCGATATAAATACATTTTGTTTACAGGCCTTCGTGCCTATTCAGCGTTGAACGGCACCGCAGCCCACCCACCCCAGGGCTCACGGGGCTCGGAGAAGGGTCTCTCCAAGGGCACAACCTAAGGCAGCGCAGGAAGCCCAGCTGCCACGCTCCCAGTCGCTACGGGACGCTTGCTTACAGCTACACCGACGAGGGTGCGGATGAGGCTGGAACTAGCAGAAATGCTGACTCTTCTGGCCTTTTATTTGCGGAAGGCACAGCGCGCGAGCCTCGGCGGCTCACAGGAGAAGCGTGCGGCGCTGCCGGACTCTCATTCTCAGCTCACGTACTACTGCCAAAGCTCCTGCCCTGTGCTGTGCCAGATGCCGGCTGGCGTGAGCACCTGGGCTCCTGAGGGACCCCCTTGTCCTGAGAGCCAGAGGTACTCGCTTCCCTTTGCATGAGGCCTGTAGGAGATAGACCCTGCAATTTAAAAAATCTGTATCAAACGTGGCAGACTCAAAGGGGGGCATTTTAAAAAAGGCAGGTTTGTTTTCTTTTTTAACTTTACGATCTACAGCCTAGCAAAGAGCTCCCTTTCAGTGTCAGTCGCTTGGCCTTCTCCCCTACTGACGAGGTCCCAGCCTCCCGGTGAGATCTCGCTGGAGATATTCTCAGTTTCCCTCAGGTACGGGGCTGCCCTGGCCCGAGGCCAGCGAAGAAGCTGACTTTGCCCGTGCCTGAATCAGCAACACGTCCAGCAGGCGACTTGCAGAGCCCAGGGAACCCTCGTAAAGAGGTCTGGGGGTGGGCCGCGCCACATCTGCGGCATCGGCCGTGGGAAAGGACCGGCGCAGTAAAGCAGGTGGGTGAAACCGCGGTCCGCGCCAGTACGTGCTGCTGCCTGGGGCATCGCTTTGCTGCGGGTCAAGTCAGATGCTCTCTGTAAGAGTCAGTCAGGACAAAGGCCGCAGCAGATGTCTTTTCTGCTCATTTTAACAAAGGCTGGACAGAGCCCATAGAGGAAGGCACTACGCGTCTTGCTGGGTCTGTTTGCCTGCCTTCTCATAAGCTGTCGCGGAAACTTGCACGAGCAAAGCCTGTGCAAGCTGATGACAGCCACGCACGGTTGAAGAGGGAGCAGACGGTGAGAGCAGAGGTGCGCGCTCAGGCTGTGCGCTGGAAGCTAATGCTAATGCTGCAAAATAAAGAGTGGATTTTCTTTTTTGGGTTTAGGTGAGCGCTAAACATGACATGTGCGTGTGTGCGTGTGTCTCTCGCAGGTTTTTGTCATACACCCCACCCCCCCGCCCCAAAAAAACCACCCGCACATGCCACGCGTTAAACAGTGGTTTTCCATTGTACTTAGACGTGCTTACATAGGTGTGTTGGTTTTTTTCTTTTTTAATGCAGAAACAGCAATACGATAGATTTAATACAGCTAGCAATTAGATGGGTGTAGCTTTAGAGCGTCGGCTGTTTACAAAGCAACTGCACACCTTCTTTAACTCACAGTTTAAACAGGTAAACTTGCAGTGCATCACACGTGCTTTGTACAGTCACGGTCCACACGGCAGGCCAGATGCTTCCCCCTGCCTTGTCCTTGTTCCCCCGACTCCGACGGGACCGCCGAGGCCACCCTGGGGACAGCGCCGCTTTCTAGCAGCTGGGTTGCTTGCCTGGACGCCCCACAGACAAACAGTCATTTCCCCACTGAACCTCTTCTCAAATATTTTCCTAGCCCTGCAGGCCCCAGGTCCTTTGGTTCATATTTCCTTTTTTCCGGGCTTGATGCACAGGACCGACGATTTCCAGAAACAGAAACAGAGGCTGATTCAGTCCAGGCTAAACATTCTCTGACCTAAACCAAACTGCCTTCGAAGAGATAGCTGTACTGTAGGCACCACCTCGGGAACAGAAGTTGCCCTGTCATTAAAAAAAAAAAAAAAAAGCAGGAAAACAAGGCATTTCAGGCTGAGGAGGCTGAACGGTGTGCTGGGGGCGGTGGGGGGCTGGAAAGAAACAGTTCAGACGATTAGAGCGAGCTTGGCGTTGCAAAGCGTGCCATTATTTTTAATTTGGCAGTCAGAAGAAAATAGATTCTGACACTGATTTCCTGCGTGCTGCGGGAGTTCTCTCCTCAGCATTCCTGTGCACCATTTTACTTTTGTGTCCCGTCCGCTTCGCTTTTGCGCTGTAGCTCTCCGGTTCTAGCTACGCTTCGCACCACCCCCATTACGCTTTGACAAGCCCAGCTCTCACTGTGCTTCCCTTCCCTTCCCTTCCCTTCCCGTATGCGCGTGCAGGGAAAAGCCCGCGCGTCTGCCACTACAGGACCCGCTCTGGGGGGCAGGAGAGATGACGACGCTCCCTGACAGAGGACACAGCTGAGGGGCGGTCCGCCGGGGCTGGGGAGATGGCAGCACCTTCCCTCAGCTGCCCCATCCGAGCACAGGTGCAGGTGCGCACTGAGGAGAGACAAGCAGGCAGGAGCCGCAGAGCGAGAGAGAAAATAAAATTCACGGGTGGGTGCTACTTGCGTCTCATTTTTAGCGCAAGACATTAATTCTCAGCACATTCTTGGAGCTGCCCCTTTGGGAGTCACGGAGAAGAGGGAGGTTGGCCACGCGGTGCAGCCCAGCTCTGCTTCCCCTAAATGGTTTTACTGTTCAGGTGTTGCCCTAATCTGGCCGGTACCCCCGCAAAGAGTTTGGGATTTCTGCTGCCTCTCCGGGCCAGCCACAGACCCCGACTTCATCGCAGCGAATGACCCTGCACTCGTCAGAGCGGTTGCCGAGTCACATCCCGCTGCCTTCCCTGCAGAACTGGAGACCCTTTTTCAGCCCTTGCCCCCTCTTCTCTCAGCTCGTCGCCCATCCCTTTATCAGTGCCGGCACCGATCCTGCCTCCAGCTCGCCCTGTCCCCACCTGCGAGCGCCCAACAGGAGCTAAATGTCTCCTCAAGGATGCACGGAAGAGACGCGCAGGTAACCCAGCACAGACCCCCTGCAAACATCTTCTTTCCATTTGCTTTCCTCTCCTGACACGAAGGGATGACTTAGGAAAAGCGTACTGCTCGCGTTTCACATGCACCGCTTCTACTTTCACTCTCGCTCTCCTTGGCAGTAATTAATAGCGGGGGCGGGGGGGGCTGGGGCATTCCCCCAAAGCGGCTGCGGTTACATCCAGGCAGTTGTGGCACTCCATTAGCTCTGTAGTTTTTAAATCTAAATCTTCTGGAATTGTTAGTTCTGGTCAGGAATCACCCGTACCTGCAAATTTTCTTAATAGCTACGCTTGACCCCAGCCACTGTTTAACAGCTCACCTTTATTTCTCTTCATTTAAGAACCTAAAGCTTCGTTTACTGCTTGGGTTGGAAGCAGGAGCTGTCGCTGCCTCTGAACTTTCTAACAGCCCTGTTACAATTTCAGTACTACCCGCTCCCAATTTAGCTTTCCGGGTCGATTTTCATTCTAGATTCTAAAATTTCCTTATTTTGTTTCTGATCAGGAGTCATTAATGCCTGCAGTTGATTTAATAACGGCTGCATTTAGATTGAGCTATTAATGACTCGCAACTCTATTTATGGCATAAAAAAGGACTGCCTTTATTTTTTTTAATTACAGATTAGGAATAGTGACTGCCTGGTTTGTTCAGTAATAGCTGCGATTAAATTGAGTCACGACTCCTCCCTAAATAATATGTGTTTATTTGCACTCCTACAATTTAACCTCCCCTTCACCGGTCAGGGGCACCGACAAGTGCCCGCGCGTACCTCCGCGCCCCCTGCGCCGGCTCCCCAGGGAGCAGCCTCGTACCCTGACCAGAGTCTGCAGCGGCCCGTTGTCGGCCCAGCTCCTCGCCCTCGAGCGGCGGATCCGCTGCTGCCCAGAGGGGACGGAAACGGCGCGGGGTAAATGATAATGTGAAATGATAAACGAATAAAATGATCTCACAAGGGGGAAGAAAACCAGCAAAGCAAAAACCAAACCCCAAACAGAACACCATACCACTAAACCGCCTCACCGCCCCCTCAGCGCCCAAAACAGCATCCCGGGAGAAAAAAAGCAAAGCAGGCCACAAGGGACCTTTCTAGTACAGATGCTGCCAAAGAGCGCCAAGCTCTGGAAGCCTTACCTCAGGCAACGCCTCCGCTTCTCTAAACGCCAGAGCACGCCTGCCCGGGGGGCTGAGACAGCCCCAGAGCTGCGACCGCCCGAGGGAACACGGGAGCCCCGGCGCCAGAGGAGCCCGGGGGCAGCGAGAGCTGCCCGAGCCCCGGCTGGGGCTCTTCGACCCCCGGGCCCCGCCCCCGCCCTTCCCACAGCGCCCCGCGAAAGGGGCGGGCCGAGCCCCCCGAGGGGTGAAGGCCCCGGGAGCCGTACGGGAGCCGCCTGGAGCTCCCGGCGCGGGAGGGGGGGGGAGAGAAAACACCCAAACCGAGCCCCCCCCCGAGCGGAGCAAACACAGGCTCGGGCCGTTGCCGGGGGGCGGGGCCTGTCGCTAAGGGGAAAGAGCCGGCACCGCCCCCCGGGCCGTTGCCAGGGGGCGGGGCCTGTCGCTAAGGGGAGAGAGCCGGCACCGCCCCCCAAGCCGTTGCCAGGGGGCTGGGCCTGTTGCTAAGGGGAGAGAGCCGGCACCGCCCCCCGGGCCGTTGCCAGGGGGCTGGGCCTGTCGCTAAGGGGAGAGAGCCGGCACCGCCCCCCGGGCCGTTGCCAGGGGGCTGGGCCTGTCGCTAAGGGGATAGAGCCGGCACCGCCCCCCGGGCCGTTGCCAGGAGGTGGGGCCTGTCGCTAAGGGGAGAGAGCCGGCACCGCCCCCCGGGCCGTTGCCAGGGGGCGGGGCCTGTCGCTAAGGGGATAGAGCCGGCACCGCCCCCCGGGCCGTTGCCAGGAGGTGGGGCCTGTCGCTAAGGGGAGAGAGCCGGCACCGCCCCCCGGGCCGTTGCCAGGGGGCGGGGCCTGTCGCTAAGGGGAGAGAGCTGGCACCGCCCCCCGGGCCGTTGCCAGGGGGCTGGGCCTGTCGCTAAGGGGAGAGAGCCGGCACCGCCCCCCGGGCCGTTGCCAGGGGGCTGGGCCTGTCGCTAAGGGGAGAGAGCCGGCACCGCCCCCCGGGCCGTTGCCAGGGGGCTGGGCCTGTCGCTAAGGGGAGAGAGCCGGCACCGCCCCCCGGGCCGTTGCCGGGGGCGGGGCCTGTCGCTAAGGGGAGAGAGCCGGCACCGCCCCCCGGGCCGTTGCCAGGGGGCGGGGCCTGTCGCTAAGGGGAGAGAGCCGGCACCGCCCCCCGGGCCGTTGCCAGGGGGCGGGGCCTGTCGCTAAGGGGACAGAGCCGGCACCGCCCCCGGGCCGTTGCCAGGGGGTGGGGCCTGTCACTAAGGGGAGAGAGCCGGCACCGCCCCCCGGGCCGTTGCCAGGGGGCGGGGCCTGTCGCTAAGGGGAGAGAGCCGGCACCGCCCCCCGGGCCGTTGCCAGGGGGCGGGGCCTGTCGCTAAGGGGAGAGAGCCGGCACCGCCCCCCGGGCCGTTGCCAGGGGGCTGGGCCTGTCGCTGAGGGGAGAGAGCCGGCACCGCCCCCCGGGCCGTTGCCAGGGGGCGGGGCCTGTCGCTAAGGTGGGTGGGGCCAGGTGGGTCAGCCATCAGACCGCCTGCCCGCCCATCGCCGGGGGTGGGGCCCATTGCTAAGAGCGTGGCGAGGAGTATCAGCACCACCCTCACCGGGCTATCGCAAGGGGTCAACACCTGTCGCTAAGGGCTGTGGTACACGGCTCCAGCCCCCACGGTGCCGTCACCAGGTAGCGGGGGGGGGGTGTCACTAAGTGGCGTGGAGAAGTGAGCGCGGCGAAATGTCGCTACAGCCCGTGCACGGCTGCTGGCTGCAGTACCGCGGTTTGGTCACACGGTGGCGGCAGAGAGCAGAAAAGGGCGCCACTGCGCATGCGCGGCTGCCCGCCTGCAGTACCGCGCCTTGGTCGCACGGTGGCGGTAGAGAGCTAAAATGGCGCCAGTGCGCATGCGCGGCTGCCCGCCTGCAGTACCGCGCCTTGGTCGCACGGTGGCGGTAGAGAGCTAAAGTGGCGCCACTGCGCATGCGCGGCTGCCCGCCTGCAGTACCGCTGTTTGGTCGCACGGTGGCAGTAGAGAGCAGAAAAGGGCGTCACTGCGCATGCGCGGCTGCCCGCCTGCAGTACCGCTGTTTGGTCGCACGGTGGCGGTAGAGAGCAGAAAAGGGCGCCACTGCGCATGCGCGGCCGCCCGCCTGCAGTACCAGCATCTGCTTGCACGGCCACAGCAGCGGCCAGAGGAAAACTTCGCCCTCGGGAACGGGCGGCTTCCCGTCTGCAGTACCCGGTTTTGATCGACCGGTGACTGCCGCGATCGGATAAGGGGCGGGGGGAAATCTCTACCAGGGTAGCGGAGCTCCCGCCTGCAGTCCCGGGGTTCGGTCGCTCGGTGAAAGCAGCGCGCAGAAAACAACAGGTGGCCAGTGCGCATGCGCGGCTGCCCGCCTGCAGTACCGCGGTTTGGCCGCACGGTGGCGGTAGAGAGCAGCATAAGCGCCACTGCGCATGCGCACTGTCCTCCCGCCTGCCCCACTCGCCCCCACCCCGCGCCCGAGGGAGGAGAAGCAGCACAAACCACCTGGGGAAAAAGGTCCCCTTTCCCACCCCCACACCCCCCCCGGAGTAAGCCCCATCAGTTGCTGTAGGCCTGCGGCATCAGGGCTGTGACAGGGAGAGCAGCAAGTCAACAGGTCCTGGAGGGTTAAAGAAGAAAATCCATCAGGGGAACACAGCTGCCCCTCTGAAGGCAGGCTGCCCGGGGTGAGGGGGGCAGCTGTGCGTCGGGGCACAGGGCAGCCAGGCAGACCAGATGCCAGCGGCTGCCCTGCAAAGGAGTTGTGCGCTGCTGAGCCTTGGGCTTCGTTGGCTTGGCAGCGCCTCGCCTCGCCACTGCTCATCCTGCGTAAGCACGAGGCTTCAGCGAGCACAGAACAGGAGGCCAGGGGAAGCGGGGGGGAGGAATGTCACCGGGGAAAAAAAGTCATGCAGGGGGGCCATCTCAGGGGACAGCGTCTGGGAGGGCACAGACACACGCAGAGGGAGGGCGGGGGAGGAGGCGGACACTGCCGGACAGGGGCATGTCTGGGCAGACACGCCATGGGGAACATGCATGGGGATGACTGACACCAGGGGGGTCCCCCCAGGATAATCCACAACGGGCAACTCACCTGGGCTTACCTGCAGCAGATGATCCGCTCCAGATAACCGACCCACTCCGGAGAATCCATTCCGGATAAGCCCCAGCAATGCCCCTCAAACTGCTGCTGTTTCACCCCAAATTTTCCCCAATTTGGGTTTTTTGGGGCGGTCGTTTGGTGGTGGTGATTTCTGTTTGGATGGCTTGGCTTTTTTTGTTGTTGGGGGTTTTGGGGGTTTTACCTTATGGAAAAGCAAAAAAAGCCAAAGGAACAAAGTTGGGATTGCTTTTCCAAACGGTTCACTTCTGGGTCTCTTTGGCCCTTTCCACAACAAAGAAATCGGTGATTTTTGCTCCTGGTTTTGTGCATGAGAATGGTTAGTGGGGTTCCAACCCATCCAACCCCCCACCGCTTTTTTTTCCCCCCCCTTCCTTTCCAGCTGCACAAACCCAGCAGGAGTGGG
Source organism: Phalacrocorax carbo (assembly GCF_963921805.1). Taxonomy (NCBI): domain Eukaryota; kingdom Metazoa; phylum Chordata; class Aves; order Suliformes; family Phalacrocoracidae; genus Phalacrocorax; species Phalacrocorax carbo. Next base: position 16,494 of record NW_026990384.1, on the reverse strand, counting down.
CTTTCCCAGGAGCCCCCAATTGTTTTCTTTCCCCCAAACCTGTTTGGGTGTTTTGCCTGTTTGGGGTTTTTCACCCCCCATTGCAGACCCAGACTTGGGGGCTTTGGGGTGTTTGTCTGCCCTGGCAGCAGCTCCCAGGCTGCCTGCGCAGCCCCAGAGGGGGAAGTCCCCATCTGGGGGAATCGGCCCCAAATCGGGATGGGAGAAGGAGAACGGGAAAGGGGCAGCATTTGAAAGCGCTTTTGTGTCTTCAGTTGATTGGGGGGTGGGGGTGGGGTGTGTGTCCAATTTTTAAATCCTCTCTATAAACATCTCTGTCAACATGGTTTCTTTGCATTTTAAAACCTTATATAGCATAGACATTTGCACTTGTGTGTCTACTTACACATCCTTACAGAGTACATCTATATTTTATATATACTATCTATTTTACATTTACATACAACACCTGTTTAGACTTAGCTATTAAATTTACACTTACACCTACTTAGGCTATTTACACTTACACAGCATATCTATTTACACATACCTGTTCAGACTTCCATATTAACACGTATATAAACCACCTATTTAGGCTAGCTATCTGCTTACTTACCCTTTGACACTTCAATCTTTTTCGACTTCTCTATTTAGACATCTACTTACAGTTATACCTAGGCTTATTTCACTCTATAACACCTCTATTTAGATTACACATCTGCTTAGACTATGTAACACACACTAAGCGTAGATGCTCGCTCTAGTCAGACTTTCTTCTGCTTTGAATTCCTTCATCTATCCTTTTTCTTCATTTTAAACTCCTTTATTTTTTAATTTAGATATTTAGACAGTCGAGTTACTTTTGTGGTTTAAAACCCTGTATCTCAATGTAGAATTTTTGTATCCTGAAATCCGTTATATAATATAGGAGAGAGAAGTTCTTATTTTAAAATCCCTTTATACATCTATCAATTAATATGACATGTCAATATATATAAAATAAGAGGTTTTTGTAATAGCCCCCCTCAATTTTCAGGCATTTTGGGGCTGCAACCCCCCTTTTTGGGGGGGAACCCCTACATGACGCCCCCACTCACCTGTTCCTCTGACGCATTATCAGCTCCCCCAGTGACACCGGGGCGCCCCGCATGACATCATCACACCGCCCCCCCCCCCCCCCCCCCCCAATTTTATTCACCCCCAAGAAGGGCACTAAACAAGGGAATCTACTCCAACCTGCAGCTCATTACTTTAATAGTGCCATTTACAAAGGTACACACACACACACACCCCCCAGAAAAGGGGGAGCTCTGCTAAAATCTAAAAGGTGGGGCAGCCCCCCAAACAGCTGCAGCCCCCCCAGCCCCTGTCCGCAGGCTAGCGGCCGCCCCACGGCGGAGCGGGAGCGTGCCAGAGGACGGTGTCACGTCTCTCTCGGGCTCTGCTCGGCCACGCTCCCGCGCTGGGACGGGCTCCCTGGGGCGACAAACAGCCCCGGTCCCTGGGGACCCCGACTCTCCCCACCAGGCAGCCCTCGCGGCCGCACCTGCGGGGCACCCGCTGGAGACAGAGCCGGGAGCCCCCAGGCAGAGGGACGGCCCCTTACCTTCACCACGCTTAACGACCGGCAGGCAAACCCGGGCCGGGGGGCATCTCTTGAGCATCACGAGACACTGAGAAGACATCTGAAAAACAGAAATCCCAAACTATATTTCAGCACGTGAATAAAATAGCACAGAAGAAAATGGAGGAGCTCAGTCAGCACAAGGGATAGGAAGGAAATTGAGCCGCAGCAAGATTCTGGGCAAACGGGTCACGTCAAAACACAACACCTCCTTTAAAAGCTAGAGGGACTGGAACACTTGGAAACGGTATTAAGACTAACCGATACCATTTTGAACAGATTCTTCGCGTAACACTGAACGCTCTGGCTGGTGCTGGAAAACGTCTCATCCCTTCCTTACGGCACCGCTGCGGGGAGATAACCCCGTGAGGCTGCGGGGCAAAGTTGTACCGGAACCGGAACCTCCGCTTACAGATCCGCCGCAGCAGCTACAGCCCTCGCCCTGCCGCCGCACGTCTTGCTGCCTGGCTCCACGAAGCCTGAAGCGAAGCGTGTCAAACTTGAAAGAGTAACGTAAAAAATTAAGAATAAATCTCAGTAATGCACTTTGTGCTGAGAAGGCGGGCGCGTGTTTACGCACATCCAATATGAGCGTCTAGGCTCTGAAAGCTTTCCATTTTCCTTCTGCGTTCATTTAACTCGCACAGCCGTTCACACCCGCCATAAGATTATCTATCTCCAAAATACACAGCAGCAACGTGACTGGGGGGTTTTGGCGTGTTATGGAGTCGGGAGGGACGTCCGCCCAGCTGTCCCGCCCAAGAGATGCTGCTGAACTGCCAGGGAAACGCGCATCCAAAGCGAGACTGAAATAAAATACTTAAGAGCGCTCCCTCAAAATACTGGCGGGAAAAAACCGCCCCCACCCCAACATTCAGTCGCCCCTCGTTAAATATTTACAACAAATACCTACCTGCTTAATTACACCTAATAAATCGTACCCTACATCTGCTCGGCAGTTACAGCTGAAACAGCGCAAGTCACGTCGTAAATCAGACGCTGTTAGCTTTTTTTAAACTTTCATTTATGACAGAGGAATCGGTGAGTGAAGAGATCCCCAATACAGTTTTACTTCTTTTGGGGAAAAAAAATACCACAACAAAAAACCCACGCAAATCAAATCCCCAGTGTTGCAATACATGGGGCTACCAAGAAGGACCGGCAGATATGCTAATGCGTTTGGCTGTACCGAAGCATGCAGGGGAACCGTATTTTTATGGGATCTCGACTGTTACAACTGAGAACCCAAGCACTACCAACGCCATCAACATTTGGAGTATGTGCTGTGCTTGGATCTCCGCAAGGACCATTGATTTTTTCATCTTAGAAAAAAAAGCAGTACTTCGCAAGTCTTGTGCTGATGAGTTCTACTGACAAAGACATTGTCTCTAAGATGCACTCTGATGGCAAGTTCATAGAATGCAACCTCACTGAATAAGAAATATCTCAATTTTTCAAGATCTCTTCCTAACAAAAGTCACACTGTGGGGCTTTCAGATGGGCCAGATTATGAATCCTTTCACAACAAGAAACACACCAGCTAACCAGGATATTCTCGCAGTGGCCAGGTGCCTCTTCATCACGTGAAAAAAAAAACCAACAACAAAAAAAAACCCAAAAAACACCAGGGCCAGCAATAAGTATCACACGGGTCAACACAGATCTCTTCCAGAGCACCCCCCTCATCAAAACGAACATGCCCATCGGCTCACCTGCTCTGCACAGGTTCCAGCATCACCCCCCGCTTCCGTCATCGCTTGTGGCACCAAATGTATCAACACACAGTAAACTACCGTTACGCTCGTGAGAAATCACCGCCCCGTGACTTCCTCGTTACTACCCAGCTCGCTTCTAATGCTCATACGCCGTTCCAAAGACGGCCCACGTGTTACCTACAGAACTGAAGAGCTCGACGACGGACCACAGCATTCTCTGGTCTCAGACGCTGGCCGCTGCCCCACCTTCTCAGACCTCTCATAGGCACGCGGCAGCACCGCTCCGAGCCTGCCAGCGGCACCTGCAAAAAGCCAAGCGAAAAGGCACCTCCCGAGATGCTGCCCGATGCCACAGCCTGCCCGCACCGATCCCCGTCTCGCACCCCTTTCCCTCGACAGCCTCCCTCCCAGCCTACGCCACTTCCAGGTGCCGTGTCCAGCTCGCCCGCCGTCCGTAACACCCGAACAACGCGCGTTGCTTATAACTTCCCCAGCAACACAACACCTCAGAAAAGAGCTGCTACTTCAGCCCACCAATCGCCACTCGCCTTGCTCGACTTGCCTCCTTTGCTCATTGCTACGCTACTTCAAAACCAAAGCGAAAGACAAACACAAGGAGCAACGGAGTCATAGAGCCATCGGTCACATCTTCCCTCTATATACACCACGCACCACCTCACCCGCTTACATCGGTCCCCTCGGTTCCCCTCCGTCGCCCTGCACGACTCGTCCCTCGGCATCTCCAAAACCAATACCAAACAAGTCGCCTGGTTGCACAGCAGTACCTTAACGGTTCCTGAAGACCGACTATAACCTGCCATTAAAACAAACATATGACATCAAACATGAAGCCCTACGCACGTACAAGCTTGAACACCCTGCAGAGGTAATCTGCTCAGCTGAACTCTAGCCGCCTCTCCCAGACAGCTACGGTCACGGCCTCCGAGCCCACAAAACGTCACGGTGATTACGGTCCTCGCCCGCTGAGGAGGGCCACTCAATCCGAGATGACGGTACAACCTTTCCCCCAACAGCCTTGGCACAGCAACAGATGAACCCTAACCTCTCATCGCTGTGCCACCTACCCGACTCTACAGGGCCAGCAAGGCGGTCCGAGACAAACTCAAACGCACACACCAACGCTATGAGAAACGCTACAAACTGCGCGCCTCCGAGACGAGAGAACGCTCTCGGCAAACAGAGAGACAACTGGATGGAAGAGCTCGTCCAGCAACAAGACCTGCGGAACCCTGACAGTGACGCAAGGAGGCCCTAACGCGATCCAAAAAGATTAGAAGAGCGTCAGGGCCCGTGACAAGAAGTTCCTGTCAAAACTGAGAGGGAGGAGGCACAAGAAGCCCAGCTACAAGACCTAAGACTGTAAGGATGCAGGAAAGAAATCACGCTCCCTGAAAATGGACAGCAACAGAGCAGAGCTGTTCATGCATCCGGAACGACGCCGCAGACAACAACTGCCCAGAAACTCCTCAAACACCAGAGTGACCCACACTTTAAACTGCAACGCAAAAAATGAGGTACCCGATGGGCGCCGGCCCCACAATTACAACCTTGCCAGCCCCTAGGGATAGCGCTGTGCTCCTGAGAGCAAAGAGAACAAAGTCACCAGCCCCATGAGCCTCCTCACTGCGACCCAGCTCACCTGAAATGCTCCTCAAATAGCCTTCAGTCGCATCTTCCCTTTAATCCTGCACACGGACCCGCCGCCTTAGTGTGCTCTACTCAGCTCTGCTCTATCACCCTGCACAGCTCCATCTTCATCCTCTGCAAGGACAGCATGATAGAACAAGTCACCTGGACGCACAGCAACAGCTTAACCATTCCACAGGTCTTGCTTCCACGTAGGAATACCATCTAGAGCCCAACTACTGCATGCCATTAAAGGAAATACCTTCAATCAAATGTTAAGCCCCACGCACGTACAAGCTTGAACAGCTGAGAGATGCCCTCTGCTCAGCTAGCACTCTAGCTGCCTCTCCCAGACGGCTACGGTCATCCCCTCGGCACCCACAAAACGCCCCGGAAATTACCGTCCTCGCCCGCTGCCAACGGCCACTCGCTCCGACGAGGGTTGTACGGGCGTTGCCAAAACAGTCTACGCACATTAACAGTAACCATATACTCTTATTGCTATTCTTTCCCCCGCTCTACCATTGCTACACCCCCAGGCGGAGGAGCAGCTCTGACACAGGCATCGACGTGCACGGACCGACACTGCTCACAAATACTACAAGCGACGTGATCGCGGCACCTCAGAAAATCCTCACCGGGACCACGGACTTCCGGCCCAGAGATGCCACCGGGCGAGAAGATCTGCAGGGCAGCGAGGAAGCAGCTATAGCATCCGCGGAGATGTCATGTACCATCACCACCTGCGAAAAAACCATATACCCACAACTAGGACGATGCACGAGCGACGAGCCGCTCTTAAAGACCTCAGAACGTTCAGGTGCAGGGAACAGGTCCCAGAAAAGGGCCCTGCGTATTCAGACTGCTCTTCAGCAGCAGAACTGAGGCCGCCTTAACCACCGCCGCAAAAAGACGACCTTCTATAAAGGTCTAATATTTAAGACACAAGACAAATCTATGCAGTAGACTTAAAATGCGAGAAAGGAAGCTCTCGGTTACCATTATGCCGATGAGCCAGGGCTTGCAAAACCCTCAATATTGCTACCTAGGTGCCTGCTCAGCACGGAGAACAACAGACACATCGAGACCCGAGTACAGTAAGGAACAAAGACAGACTACAAAATCCACACAACAGCACAAGCACAGGCAGGAACTCCCCTGCCTGGCAGATGCTTCTGTTTTGCAGAAAGGACAACACAACCTCTCTCGGCCCAAACGTGTCCAGTCTCTGAACGGTCCCCTCCACTGATTTGACAACCCCTGCGGGCCCCACCTGCGCTTCCCCCAGCCGACCGGCCACCTGCACAAAGACCGCATCGGCCCCTCAGCTTCGCTTCCAAATCCGGGGGCTCAAAAGCCATCCTTTAAAAAGGCCACACAGGCTACGTAGGATGGGGCTGCGGTCACACGGACACTCTTCAACTCCAAACGTGCGGTGCCATCACTCAGCGTCGCACCACTCAGCGCCGGCCACTTCCGCAACGACAGCCTCCTCGGAAGCGCCGTGAACTTCCGCTCGCCCACGCTCTAATGAGGCTGGATGTCGTGGCCGCCGCCACCTACGGCGCCTGGAGAACCAGAGAGACAAGGTGACCGCTGCGCCTGGAAGCGGCCGCCCGCTCACAAACAATTCCACACCTCAAAAATAACCGCTGCTACGGTTTCCTGTTCATCGCTCACCTTGCCCGACGAGCTCGGGGCTGACATCCCGCTTTGCATGTAGTTTTGTGAGTCCCTTCGTTAACTAGTCACATAGGTGCTCGCACTGCACGACCCCTCCGTTGTCACGTGCTGACCTACCTTCTCACGATGCTCTGTTCGCCCCCTCCCTCCCGTGTCCGGCTCCCTGCCGTGCATCTCCACCAACAGCCACATTCCAGACTCATCCTTTCCCCTACCATGCCAACACGGCTCCCTCACCTCCCGATCCGTGCCTCCCGGGTCAGTGGCCGCGTCAGGCGCCTGCTCACGTACTCGGTCCGTCCCCGATGGCTGGGGAACCGTCACCTTCAATGCCGGGCCCACTTCTGGGGAAAGACGGAGAGGCACACAGATATTAGACACTGCTTTCCGAAAGCAAGAGCTCACCACGCAAAACAAACTAACAAATCCTTTTGACTGACTTGTTTGGCAACACAGAGACCCCAAAGGCAGAAATCCCAGACGAGTGACCGCACAGCCCGCCCCGTCACAGCACACGACGCCATCTGCTCGCCTTTGCTGCCACGCCTCGCTCGACTGTCCTGCTTAACCCTAGACCTATGACTTAAACTGCAAGAAAAAGTCAAACCACGCAACACACAAAAATTACACCGATAGGGCAAACACCAAAAGCAGTACGGGAAGCAAACGGGCGTGGCTGGTGTAGTGACACTCTCCCTTTGTAGGTAACTCACTCCTAGGCGACTCCGTGAACAGCCGCGTGGAGAACCTCTCGGCAGACAGCACGCTCGAGCGGCCGCGCTGACACGTACGGGGAAGGAGACTGGGCTACCGGAGGCTGCTTGCACACAGAACACGACCATTAGCTAACACTTGAACACCCCTTTCCCAACCATCCCCCGGTACCAAGACTTCAAAAACCCCTCCTCTCCTCCTGAACTGTCAGGGAAGGAACCTCACTCCTTCCCCACAGCTCCCGCCCTGTATTTGCACCCCTAAAGCCCCTCTGTCAGCCGCTCCTCGGGAGCTGCCCTTCCCACCTCCGCCCCGCGCTCTGCGAGCACCTCCCACCTTCTGGCTTCCCGCAGACTCCGTGCTCTCTACAGGCCCACAAAATAACAGAAGCCCTGATGCTTATAATCTACGAGGGACCTGCCGCAAGCTGCAAAGGTTCTCGGGACAACGTGGTACTCCGCGGGCGATCGGGAAAGGCGACGAGCAGTTCCGTAACCCGACACACACTATGCGTTACGTCCCTGCTGCTTTCTGAAGGAAGGCTAGAGCTCCACATACAGACGCGTACAACACGCTCACCCTAACCCCTACCGCAGCATCTCAGCATCAGTCCTATTGAGAGATAACGTCAACAACTTGCACAACACACAGGCAAAACTGGTGGGAAAAATATACGCTTCTACCCTCGGCCAAGTCATAAAATTCCTGCAAAACCAACCAAACAAAAAACCTACCACACACAAAAACAAAACACCAAAAAAACCCCAGACAAAACCATAACACCCCCACAAAACCAAACAATCCAAAACACACTATTAGACCATCTTGCTACCCCTGAACACCCAACACAAACTTACTGACCCGAGGAAAAACAAAAGCTCGTACAAGTATACTTCCTAATATATATCTGCTGCTCAACTTTGACTGCTCTCTTACCTCAGCCAGAAACCTCCCCCTCTCTAAATGTCAAAACACACCTACCCAAAGAGCTTAGACAGCTCAAAACCTGCAACCAACTCAAGGAACAGTACCAGAGAAGCCCAGGAGCAGAATGAGCCTCCCGAAGAAAGGCTGGGGCTCATCTACGCCAGCGGAATGGCAAAGCAGAATGAAATCTTTTAAGAACCCCTTCTCAAAAATTATCTCTGGTTATAAAGTAAATCATTTACTGTAAAACCATCAACCATTCGGAGTCACCTCAACGCTCTCTCTTGCTCAGTCCCTTAACAGAACTGAATCAGTCTCAAAGGACAAAAAACATGAAAAGAAACGTGGAAATATACAAGCGTATCGGGAACGGTACGAAGCAGCTAAATTAACACCTCAGTAGCTGGGACAAAACTAAATTGTAAAGGACAACAAAAAACCACCCCAGGAGACGCATCGATAAAAACAGAGGAAGGCTCTCTCTTCTCGCAGAAGCTCACGGAGAGACCTGAGCCAACGGTACACAGCTTTGGGGTAGCCGATACCGAAAAGAAACATACTCGAGACAGAAAACAGACTGCTGTGGAGCACAAAGGTGGCTTTGGCAAAGGTTCTGCCAGGACAAGAGTCACAGTTACAGGGAACGGACAGCGGCCGGCAGGGGAAACGCCGTCGGCGTGGCGGGGCCAGCGCGGGAAATGCCGCCCTCAGCTAACGCTGCGCTATCAAGCCTTAAGTGAAAACTGCAGAGTAGTTACAGGAGACGGGCATAAGATGGACGCTGAATATCACTTGATGGTCACAAAACCTCACGGGGATGGGCACCACGTAGCCTCGTGGACACCCCTTAGACCCAAACGCTTAACGAGAGACGCTTCTTGCCAAAATACAAGCTCGACGAGGAAAAGCCAACGGGGATGTGGGGGCAACTACCAAAATCTCAGTATGTGAGCAGGCGTTACTTAAGATGGTGCAGTGGTTCTGCCGGGTCCGTCCAACCTGAGCAACGGGTTCTAACGCCTGTCCAGCAGCGTCCATGATCTCTCTCACGGCCTCCCACATCATAGACACCTCCCCTGCCTGGGACCGCGTTTTCCATGTCCCACCCCTCCCCATCCCCGCAATGAAAATCAAACACAACAAATAAGTACTCCACTTCATCTTCTTGGCCTCCAAAAGAAGCTTCCTTCCACTGCTGAGCATTGACACCGACATCCTCATGCTGTTCCTCAAAAGCAGGCTGGCCCTCGGGTGCCCGTACTGCCAAAGGAAGAGAAAATGATTATGCTCTTATGATGAGCTCCATCATCCTCTCCTTCAGGAAATCAAATCCCGATCGCTACATACCAGAAGTTTGTGCAGGAGATGGCCGAGGCCAGCCCCATAAATGAAGCACTCTGTGACCCTGCTCTCTCTTTTGGCCACAGCACCCGCCACCGGGGAGCCCCAAACCCCTTGTGACTCCCAAGGAAAACCAGATAAAACTAGTTCAAAACAACTGGCAGGTGAGAGGTGACCGACAAACACGTATAGCCCACCTCAAACCAGCCAGAGAGCTGACTACCTCCCCCACTAAACTCTCGTCTTCGACAAATACACCAAACAGAACAATGTTTACGCTGAACAGAACAAACCCCTTACCCTCTGACACTCTGAAAAGGATTTGTGCACCCACAAAATATATATATATTCATGCTATCGACCGACGGACCACATGTCCTCAGGGTCAGCCCTGCAAAGACAGGAGGACGCCCGATGCTCTCTCCATAAATATAAAATAAAAAACTGAGCCAGAGCCAGGCAGAGAGAGGCGGAGAAAGAACAAGTAGCCACAGGCTACAGGACAGAGAGAGGGAGGACCAAAAAGACGGGGAGGCAGGGAGCCACTCAGAGCGAGATGGAGAAAGAAGGTGTGGGGGGGCGCAAAAAAAAAAAACTAAAAATAATTTTGCAGCAGGTAAGGAAAGAGAGGGGGCCGGGGGAGAGACAGGGAGGGCCCAGGATGCACAAGAGAGGCAACGGGGCCCCAGTGGCCCAGGACTCACCGCGACTCTCGCTCTCAGCGCTGCTGGCACAATTTAGCCGTTCAGATGCTTCTTTCCCCTCCTCTCCGCCCTGCCTCTTCTGCAGCTCCAGACTCTAGGCTGTTCTCCACCTAAAGAGGATACACGGGTGTCTTACCGCTCTTACGAGATGAGGCTTCCTAGGCACGTAGCCTAGCTCGCTCGTGCACTACACGCCCGTACCCAACTCCCGGTTACGCGTACAGACCCTGCGGTGCACGTTGGTGGCCTGGCCCGCTGCGGGCTACGAAGGGGGATCCTCCCTCCCTCACCTGCAGGGACAGGCTCTCTCTCGCCTGCGGCAGGAAGGCAGCTGGCAGCCAGAGCGCCTTCAGTTTCTTCTGCTTTACCTTTCGTTGGCGTCTCCAGCTTCAGCCAAGGCAGCTCCTGTCCACAGCCGGGAAGGGCTCTGTGTGTCCCTTTTCGCCCCCGCGCTGCGAGGATGGCAACACCGGGCAGAGAGAAGCCACGCAAGCCTGAGACGGCTGCAGTCAACGGCATCCCCGGGGGAAGGACAGACAACCACGTCCTCAGCACGGTCTCTGCGAGAGGGAAAGAAGAAACAGCGACCGTCATTACCGTCGATCGACCCTGGCCAAAGCCCCTCCTTGCGCAGGGGCTTCTGGACACACCGCCCCTTCCCCGCGCTACTGCTAAGGGCCCCTGCGCCGAGGGGGAATCCAGTGCGCTCGAGGGCCGGCTCGCTGCCTTCACGACAGGGCCTGGGGGCGGCCAAGGGCTACGCAGCACGCTTCAGGGGAGGTGCCGGGGCTGGGGGCAGGCGCACGGGGCAAGGGGGGGCCAGGGGAGGCTGAGCGGGAGCTCCGGTGAGCCGGGGAGGCGGCGGCCATCATCTGCGCCCTGGGCAGGGGGAAAAGGTCCTCCTCCTTTCCCTCTTCCCTTCTGTCAGCTCCCGGGGAACTCACCGCTTCTCGGGGAGCGGCCGCACCTGGAAGCCCCCAGAAATCAACACGAATCCAACCCCAAAAATACACCGCGCGTACCGTACGGGGCACGGCCGCCCGGCACCCGAGCGCCGGAACACCGCGCCTCCCGCCGCGCCCCGGCGAGCCACGTGACAGGGCCGGCAGCCACTGCGCCAGGACTACAGCTCCCGGCACGCTCTGCGCCACAACACGGCCGCCCGGCAGCCACTGCGCCAGGACTACAGCTCCCGGCATGCTCTGCGTCACAACACGGCCGCCCGGCAGCCGCGCGCCGCAAGGACTACAGCTCCCGGCATGCTCTGCGCCACAACACGGCCGCCCGGCAGCCCCCCGCCACAAGGACTACAGCTCCCGCCATGCTCTGCGCCACAACACGGCCGCCCGGCAGCCCCCCGCCACAGGGACTACAGCTCCCGCCATGCTCTGCGCCACAACACGGCCGCCCGGCAGCCCCCCGCCACAAGGACTACAGCTCCCGCCATGCTCTGCGCCACAACACGGCCGCCCGGCAGCCCCCCGCCACAAGGACTACAGCTCCCGGCATGCTCTGCGCCACAACACGGCCGCCCGGCAGCCCCCCGCCACAAGGACTACAGCTCCCGGCACGCTCTGCGCCACAACATGGCCGCCCGCCCAGCCGCCACACGCACCACCACAGCTCCCGCCACGCCGCGAGCCCGCCCTCCCCGCTCTCTCACCCTGCGGGGCACCGTCCCTCCCGCCGATGCACCCGGAAGCCCCACCGAGCCCTCAGCACAGCCTCGCTCTCCCCACCGCCCGCTCCGACCCGCCGCTGCCCCGCCGCAGCCCTCCTCGGGGCTTGACCCGGCACGCAGCGGCCCCCCACCCAGCCCCCGCTCACCTCCTCCCTCGCTACACTCGCAGCCCGCTGACGCTCGGCCACAGCTCCGCTCCGCTCCGCCCTCGGCTCACACTGGCCCCCCGGAGCAGGGCACCACCCCTTTTCCAGGGAGGAGCCGGCACCGGCAGCCCCACTGCCCGCACCTGGGGCTCCTCCAGCCAGACCCCGCCCACAGCTGAGGCGCAGCAGCAACGGGGGGCCCCCTCCCCTCACCCCCACAGTGCACCACCTCCTCCCCCGGGCTCCGTCACAGCCCCTTGCCCCACGCCAAGGGAGCGCAAACGCAGCCCTCAGGCCAAAGGAGAGGGCAGCTGTTGGTGCAGGCGCGCACGTAACAAGTCCCAGGAGCGATTCGTGGCTCAGGGTCCCCAACGCTCCCCCTGCCCCAAGGCCACCTCGGCCGCCGTTGCCGCAGTCGCACGGAGCTGGTGGTGGCTGGGATAGTGCTCATTTTCTCCACAGTAGCTAGGAAGGGATACGTTTTGGATTTATGCTCAAAACACCGTTAATAATGTAGAGATGTTTTGGTTCTTGCTGAGCACTGCTTCCAGAGTCAGGGCCTCTTCTGGTTCTCTCAGTGCCCCACCAGCAAGTAGGCTGGGACAGCTGGGAAAGCTTTCCCAGCTAACTGACCAAAGGGATATTCCATACCATTTGACATCATGCTCAGCACACGCAGCTGGGGGAAGAAGGGGGAGTCCTTGGGGGGGGGGGGGGGGGGGGGGGGGCTACGGCATTTCTCTCCCTAAGTAACCATGACACATGACAGAGCCCTGCTTTCCCAGAGGTGGCTCAACACCTGCCCGCCGAAAAGGAGGAGTGAATTAATTCCTTGCTTTGCTTCCACGCACAGCTTTTGCTTTACCTATTAAACAGTCTTGATCTCAGCCCATGATTTTTCTCACTTTTACCCTTCCAGCTCTCTCCCCCAGCCCACTGAGGGTGGAGCGAGCAAGCAGCTCCCTGGTGCAGAGTTGCCAGCTGGGGCTAAACCACGGCACGCGCTTGTCCGCGTTTGGCAGGGAAGGGACCGTCCGTCGCCTGGCTCCTGGAGCGACGGGCTGCTGGGCAGAGGGGGAGGCCACCAAAGGTGAGGAGCAGGGCACAGGACAGTAGGAAGAGAGAAGAGAAGAGAAGAGCGGCAGCCAGCTGGACGGGGGCGGGGGGGCGTGTGTGCGTGTAGTGAGAAGGCACGAGGCAGGGAACAGGACGGCCAGAGAAGGACAGGGAGCCTGACGGAGGTGGAGATACAAGCAGCAGAGAGAGGGGAAGAGAGGCAGCAGAAAGAGGGAAGAGCAGGACACAGACCAACAAAGAAGGAAGAGGAGCAGGCTGGAGACGCACAGAGAACCTGGGGCAGGCAGCACGACAGCGAGGGAGGAAAGAAGAATAGGGGCAGGAAGCTGGACCGAGCGCGATGGAGACAGACAAGACAAGCGACAAGAACAGGGCAGAGAGGGAAGAATGAAGCCACGGGGACAGGGAGCCGAGACAGCCAACGACGGAGGGAAGGGGCCGGGGAGGGAACGCCACAAAACAAACCATGGGGCTACGTGGTACAGAGCATGAGAAGGCAGAGAATTAAGAGTTAGGGACAGGGAGCCAGAAAAACAACAAAAAAACACCCAAAACAAAGGGAGATGGGGAGCAAAAGGAATCGCAATGCGTACAGAAAGGAGAGAGAAACAATTCTAAAACAGGGTCATGGGGAAGCCAGAGACAGCAAGATGGAGAAAGGACAAAAGCTACAGGCTACAGGGCAGAGAGGGAAGAATTAATGAATAGACACAGAGAGCTGGGCAGAAAGAGATGGAGAAAGGCTGAAGATCACACGGCCAACAGGGAAGAGAGAAGAGAGGGAGGAATTTTCAAAACAGGGGCAAGAAGCCAGAGAGAGGGAGAGAGGCGCAACAATAGAATGGGGACAAGCCACAGGGCGGCGAGGAGGGAATCGATGAATAAGAACAGGAGACCAAAGAGAACACAACGTAGAATGGAAAAAAGGAACAGCGGCCTACAGGGAAGGAGGAATTAAAGATCAGGCACTGGGAGGCAGACAGAGACACATGAAGAAACAAGTAGGAAAAAAAAAAAACAGAACACACAACAACAGCAATGGGCTACGAAGACAGACAGAGAGGGAAGAAATAAAACATAGCAGCAAGGAGCTGGACAGAGAGAGATGAGGACAAACAAACAGCACGGGTCTACGTGACAGAGAACGTGGAATTAGAACACAGAGAGGGGGAGCCGGACAGAGAGGGGCCGAGAGAAAATCTAGACAGGCTACGGCGGGCAGAGGCAGGAATTAAAACCTAGGGACAGGGAGCTGGACAGAGGGAGACGGAGATCACAGGGAACAGCGGCGGGTGCAGGAAGAACAGGAATTCATGAATAGGGAAAGGGAGCTGGACAGAGAAGAACTCAGGCAGGCAAGAACAGTAGCAGGGTACAGAGCAGAGCAGACGAACTAAAAAGCGCGGCGGGAGCGTTGAGGCAGACAGAGAGAGATTAAGAAAAAAGTCACGGGCTACGTGGCAAAGCAGGAGGAACTCAGAAACGGGGATGGCAACCAAGGGAGAGTGAGCTGGTGAAGGATAACGGGTATTCAAAGTGAGGGACGGGGAGCTGGGAAAAGCGAGGCAGAGAAAAACAGAATCACAGAGAGAATCACACAAAGCCAAAAAAGAAGAAACTGAACAATAGGAACAGGTGTAACCAAAGCGATGAAATCAACCAACCAGAGACGGTGTTCCATTACGGGAACACGGAGCGTACGAATCAGCGCATCTGTCGATCTGCATTTTAGTCCCTAGGCGATCGTTAATGTCAGCAGAACAACAGACAACGTGCTTCTGTCAGAAAAGGATGACAAAACGCGCTTTCGTGTAGCGCACTGAGAAAACTAGCCAAGACTGCCAAGATTAAGAGCCAAGAAGGTAAAAGGCAATTCTGGCAGGGGGAGATCGCGACCACCGACTCACGGACCACCACCGAGCCTGCGCAGTGATTTACATACGGAACGAGCCAGTTTGTACCGATCAGTAGACAGGACGATAATGACTATATACGAGTATGTAAAATTTTGATCTACAAATTGCACGGGAAAGGTGTGTGAGGTACGCACGCCAGGAGGAGCGATCCCCCGTGCATCTGGCGCCGTGAATAAAGAATGCCTGCTCTTTAATACTAGATTGGTGTTGAATAGATATTTCCGATTTTACCGCGTTTTTCGGTAACAGTTTTGGCACCCCAGATGGGAACCTGCTTTTGAATGTCGACGGATCCACGGGACCTGCAGCCAGCTCCAAGGAATTCTCGGGGAGAGCTTCCGATCCCCGGGCCGGAGAATTCTGAGAAAGATCCCTTGGACTGAAGTAAACAAGGCATTCGTTTAAGAAGAAACTTAGGTAGAATAATATGTGGCGTTAGCTTCCCACATAGGATAGGATAGTGGGTTTGAGTCCCACAGGCCTGCCCGTAAGGCGCGGCGAAAGCCACGCAGGGTTGGGGCCAAGAGGTACATTGGTTGGTAAGTCTCTGCTAGGCGAAAGCCTGTGGAGCGGGACCCGAGGGTAGGGGGGTCTTCAACAGGGGGTTGAAGTCTCCAGGGATATCTAGCAGGGGGCTACAGATCCCAGTGGCGGATTCCCAGTGAGACCTCTAACGGGGGTTGGAGTCCCTCTGACTACTATTTGTGATAGTGCACTATCACAACTACTAGTCGACTGGGAGATGGGAGCATTTCTGAGTAAGAAACCTATCCCACAGAGAACACCTTTGGGATGTACTTTGAAGCACTGGAAAGACATCGGGGGTGATGACCCACTAACTCGGAAACCATTAATTGAATATTGCAATCATTGGTGCCCAACGTATCAATTGGAAGGTGGGCACGAATGGCCAGAACAGGAGACATTGCAATATCATACCATCTTGCAATTAATGTTGTTTTGTAAAAAGGGAAGGCAAATGGGAAGAAGTGGCATATGTTGATTTGTTCTTTACACTGTGGAATCATCCAGAGTGGCAGAAACAGCGTGAGATATGTCCACAGGATTCTACGGCAATGTTTCTGAAAAGAGGAAAATGTGGCGAGAACTTGAAGTGTTGCTCTACTTGTGATACTGGACACTTCACTTGATGGAACTGACAAGAAAATAGTATTGAATACAGCCAGAAGGCAGGTGCAGGGAGCACATGCTAACAGGAATTTACAGAGAACAACGAATAAGAATTTTCCATCTACAAATCCCGAGTGGGACCCTAATCAGCCAGGACCCAGGGGAATGTTGACTAGATGTCAGAGACAGATGTTATTTGGAGTAAGACA